>NC_057810.1:693057752-693357752 GCF_018294505.1 Triticum aestivum | reverse complement strand
ATTTAATAGTTGTATATGCCAGTAGCCCCCGAGACTTAAAGTAGTTATATTAACTGATTTAAGGATCATATGAAACATAGGATCTTACCGAGAAGAATACCCAACTGTCTCAGGAGCTGCAAGAGTGCAAGGCCCAACTTGAGGCCACACTCTCTGGCGCAGGAGGAAACACAGGGACCTCTCCTGGTAACGCATTAGTTTAGAAAGATAAGTAGCGTTTGGCCTTTGCGCAAGTCTAAAAAATGACGTTGCAGGTGCTGCCGGACAAGATCCGGACAGGAAAGAACTTCTGCGCCAATTAAAGGCCGGCGAGAGGGTGCTGCATAAGGTGCAGCATGAAAGGAACAAGCTCCAGGATGCCCATGCCCAGCTTGGAGAAGAGCTGAAAGGCGTTCGGGCCGAGCTGTCGGGCTCCGTTAAGGAGAATCAGCGGCTTCGTCGCGACATCTATAGTAAGTGCTTGAGCGAACTCCTTTGAAAAGGAGAGTTCGGCGAGGAAGTCAATTTGACAGAATATGTCTGCAGGTATGCTCACAGGTCGCCCTGCGGAGGAGATGCCCGTATCAATGGGTGATCAACTTCCCGAATTGTTGCAACTGATCGAACGAGTTTGGCAGGCAATGAGCGGCGTCATCCAGGCTTTATGGCCAGCCTTCTCCCTACCCGAGGGTCTTGGGGAGCTTGCGGAGAAGCTTCAGGGAGTGCGGCAGCACTTCCATTTATGGAAGATTTCGGCCTGCCGCCAAGGTGCCAGGGAGGCCTGGGCCATGGTAAAGACGCGGTACAAGAAGGCGGATCCCAACCACATGGACGAAGTCGGACCTGTGGGGCCCGATGGGAAGGAGATCCCTGTGAGTTTAGTATACGGCCAAGTAGAGCTGGCCGCTAAATTTTCCCAACAGGACTGTAAATTAAACAACCTGTTAGACGGGATTGAGGAGGAATACAATCAGTCGATTTGACAATGTATTATAAAATGACATATAAAATGCCTTCTAGCCGGATTGTAGATCGTTTGTCTTTGCCGACCTTTTCGCTTCGACCTCGGGACCCTAGAGTCCGTAGTGTGTCCGAATACCTTCTTGGTTATGAAACAACTGGGGTATGCATGGAGACCACGCGTAGGGGTCATTAGTGCTTTATCAGACAAGTGCCCAACTAGTTATGTTATATTACATGGGTAGTAAGAAACATCTTCCAGGGAGAATAGTTCCGTTAAGGGTTCCTTTCCTCTGGGGGTGGCATGCCCTAAAGTGCATGTCCGGACTGCGAAAAAAGCAGAAAAACATCTGGGGGCAGATAAATAAGTGGATAAAAAACCATCTTTTAAGTCACCGACCGAATATTCCCTTAAGAACGCTAGCTTTCGGCTTCACCCAGTCTGAGGTACACATCCGGCTGACCCGGCAGTAACAGTCGCAGAGGTGCTCCCTTTACCTCCTAGACGAATAATCGGGAACGTAGGGGTAAGCATAGGAGCCAGGCAACCCAGCTTGGCCAAAACTTAAGTCATATCGATGCATATAATGGTGAATAAAAGGTACATGTGGAGGCTTGACACATGTGCTGGGCATGAAGCCCTTATAATTAAGCTTCTGGTAAAGAAGCCCCCAGGTATATTGAGTGCGGATAGCACATCAATTGTGTGCGAACGATGCGCAAGTAGTCCTTTTAAGGCTTTGATGAATAGGGTTGAGAAGAAAAAGATAAACAAAAGGCAGCAGACATAAAAAAAATTTTGGACGGGGGGAAAGGGACGAACTCTTAGTCTGGCGCTAGGCATAGAATCTTCGGAGGCAGGCTGTGTTCCATGGGTTCGGCTCGAGTCGGTTATCCGACGCATTTCGTAGACGGTACGCTCTGCCGGTCAAGACTTTATCGATGATGAAGGGGCCTTCCCATTTGGGCTTGAGCTTGTCCTTTTTCTTGTCCGGCAGGCGTAGAACCAGTTCGCCAACGTTGTAAGTCTTGGCCCGTACTTCTTTGCTTTGATATCTTCGAGCCTGCTGCTGATAGAATGCGGAACGAGCCTTGGAGACGTCGCGTTCTTCCTCCAATGCGTCCAAGCTGTCTTGCCGATCCAACTCGGCTTCTCTTTCTTCGTACATGCGCACTCGAGGTGAGTCATGAATGATGCACTACTAGGAAAAGGGCTATAGATAGGATTGATTCTAATGGCGCACCGTGGAAGCAGTGCGCCACTACTATATACTAATGGCGCACCTGTTTGTGATACGCCATTAGTGTGGAAGACACTAATGGCGCACCGTAAACAGGCTGCGCCACTAGTATGAATTATTTTTTTTCCATTTTCCCATAGATACTAATGGCGCATCGGGTCCATAATGCGCCATTACTATCTATAATTACTAATGGCGCACCAAGCAGGCAGTGCGCCATTACTGTAAATTTTGTTTTATTCTTTTTTTGCAAAACTACTAATGGCGCATCGTGGCACAGTGCGCCATTACTAGTTTAAACTAGTAATGGCGCACTCAGAGGGGATGCGCCATTAGTATATATACTTATTATTTTTACTTTTTTGCAAAACTACTAATGGCGCACCGTAGGCTGATGCGCCATTAGTAACCAGGGTTACCAATGGTGCATTTTCCTACGGTGCGCCATTAGTAACCTGGGACCAACAAGATATTTTGGACAACCCACACCTACCCACTCACTTTCCCCACTTCATTCCATCCACCTCCTTCTCCAAGCTTTCGGCCATCTCCTCCTCCTCACCTCATTTCCACCATAGATTCAACAAAATTAAGTGGTGAAATTACCTTTTTTTGATAGGTAAGTAAGGGAAAGCTATCTTCATGATATAGATCTACTTTTTTTTCTCCCTAGCTCACTCCAACAACGTGCACATGCACTTTTTGTGGCCTAGCTAGATCTATGTATGTTTGTGGTGTTGCATGTGTTTGTGGTGTTGCATATATGTTTGTGTTTGAAGGTACCGGTATTTGAAATATGCGATAGTTGCCAATATTTTGCCGGAATGTTTTGATTCATTTCCGTTTCGGCGAGAATTTTGGCACTATGCATTCTTTTTGGTCCTATTTTTAGGGAAGGTCATGCCAAATTTTTTATTGGTTCTAACATATCGTTTTGCTCTACCCCGCAGGCGACCATGGTCCGCACGATGACTGAAGGCATGGTGAATAGGTTTTTGAGCTCCGCGAAGGCCGAGATGCTTCAAAAGAACGAGACGGAGATAAGATGTCCATGTCGAAGATGCAAGCTGATGAGCCTTATTGCGGACCCGGATTCCGGGCAGGTGCGGGACCACCTGCTCTTGCGTGGTTTCATGGATGGCTATTGGTGGCAAGGTGATGAAGATGACTATCAGGTCGTCCATGGCCGGGGCCGGGCAAGAAATGAGGAAGGGCAACAAGACAAGTACCACCGCGGCGAGGGCGGGCGAGAAGACGAAGAATCTCCAGGACATGATCACGACGGTGATGCTGTACACAGTCATCATGTAGAAGATGTCGTACATGATGATGAGGAAGATCAAGACGAAGGGAATGATCATGAAGATGAAGATGCCGGAGCAGACGACGATGTAGGCTGGGTGCAGGACCCTCATATTCAAGAGCTTCTTCTCAAGCGGACGGATAACGCAAGAGCTGCCGCCCGAGAGAAAGCCAAGCTGGATCAACTGGAGATAGACGCGGTTACTCCATTGTATGAAGGATGCAGGCCCGAGGATACCCGCCTGAAAGTAACGCTCATGGCTTTGGAGATGAAGGTAAAACACAAAATGACCGACGCATGCTTCGACGAGAACATGTCATTCTGGCACGAACGTCTTCCCAAGGGGAACAAGTGCCCGACCAGTTTCGAGGAGGCGAAGAAAATCGTGTGTCCTCTGGATTTACCGCACGTGAAATACCATGTGTGCATGAACAATTGCATCATTTATCGGGACGAGCACGCGGAGTCTACCATATGTCCGGTGTGCGGCGTCACTCGATACAAGAAGAGGAAGAAAGCTCCTCGAAAATCGGTGTGGTACTTTCCGATCACTCCTCGTCTGCAGCGGTATTTCACGGACCCTAAGGTAGCAAAGCTCCTGCGTTGGCACGCGGATAGGGAGGATAAGAAGTGAGAAGATGACGCAAATGATCCGGAGATAGATAAAAAAGACAAGATGCTGAGTCACCCTAAGGATGCGAGCCAGTGGCAAGCGTTGAACTTCGAATACCCAGAATTTGGGAATGATCCAAGGAACATCGTGCTGGGCGCGAGCACCGATGGAGTCAATCTGTTTGGCAGCCAGAGAAGCACACATAGCACCTGGCCTGTGTTTGTGTGGATGTACAACCTTCCCCCCTGGTTGTGCATGAAGAGGAAGTACATTCACATGAGTATGCTAATTGAAGGGCCGAAACAACCAGGGAACGACATCAATCTGTATCTGGGGCTGCTGAAAGAGGAGCTTGACACGCTGTGGAAAATGCCAGCCAATACGTGGGACGCCGCAGAGAAAGAATATTTCCCTATGAGAGCCGCACTGCTCACGACGGTGCATGACTATCTCGGTTACGGATATCTCGCGGGGCAGGTAGTCCACGGATTTTCTGGATGCGTAAGGTGCATGGATGACACAACGCATCGCCAGCTAGATAGAGATCCCGGGTCTTCGAAAACCGTGTTCATGGGACATCGAAGGTGGCTTCGCGACGATGACCCGTGGAGGAAATGCAAGGATCTGTTCGATGGTGAAACCGAACCCCGAAAACGCCCGTGTACGAGGAGCGGCGAGGAAATAGACAAGCTGTTGAAAAATTGGAAAGACTGCCCACTGCCGGGAAAGAAGCGAAAGGCACCAGAGCCGCTGCTGAAGGTATGGAAAACGAGGTCTATTTTCTGGGACTTGCCGTACTGGAAGATCCACCATGTGCCTCACAGCCTTGATGTCATGCATATCACGAAGAACGTGTGCGAGAGTCTGCTTGGTACCCTGCTCAACATGCCAGAGAGGACCAAAGATGGGCCGAAAGCAAGGGCAGACTTGAAATCAATGGGCATTAGGCAGGAGCTTCACGCTAATGATGATGATGATGATGATGATGAGGCGAAGCAGGACACGGAAAGTCGTCGCAAAGGCAAAAAGGCCAAGAAGACCGGAAATGACTACCCTCCCGCGTGCTTCACTCTAAGTCAGGAGGAGATCGAGCAGTTTTTCACCTGCCTCCTAGGAGTAAAACTTCCTTACGGTTACGCGGGGAAGATAATCAGATACCTAGACCCAGCGAAGCAGAAGTTCAGCGGGATGAAGTCTCACGACTGTCACGTGCTGATGACGCAGATACTTCTAGTTGCAATCCATGGGATCATGGACGCGCACGTCCGTGAAACGCTATTTGGCCTATGCAACTTTTTCGACGTCATCTCTCGGAAGTCGATTGGCGTGAGGCAACTCAGAAGGCTACAGGAAGAGATCGTGGTGATACTATGCGAGCTTGAGATGTACTTCCCGCCCGCATTCTTCGACGCTATGGTGCATCTACTAGTCCATATAGTGGAGGATATCATCCAACTCGGGCCGACGTTCCTACACAGCATGATGCCGTTCGAAAGGATGAATGGTGTCATCAAAGGATACGTTCTCAACATGTCACGTCCAGAGGGAAGCATAGCCAGGGGCTTTCTGACCGAAGAGTGCATCTCCTACTGCACTAATTATCTAGGCATCGAGAACCCCGTTGGTCTGCCCGTCAACAGGCACCTCGGCAGGCTCGCTGGATGGGGTCACCATGAGGGTCGCCGCGAAATGCATGTCGACTTCGAGGGTCGACTCGTCGACTTTGAAAGAGCAAACCTAGTCGCGCTACAACACATAGACGTGGTCGATCCTTGGGTGGTAGAGCACAAAACCTTTATTAAGAAGACGTACAATGACCGAGGCCAACAGAGGACGGACGGAGATATACTCAAAGAGCACAACTCATGTTTCACGCGTTGGTTCAAGCAGAAGCTTCTGTCGTACCCTTTACATGAGGATTCTTCCGCGGAAGAACAACTCATATTCGCCTTGTCACAGGGCGCCGAGCACAACCTGATGACCTATGAGGCGTACGATATCAACGGCTACACATTCTACACCGAGGACAAGGACATGAAGAGCGATGGTTATCAGAACTCCGGGGTAACGATGGAATCCTACACCGGTAACGACAAGGACAGATACTACGGAAGGATCGAGGAGATCTGGGAGCTGAGCTACGCTCGAGAGAAGGTCCCGATGTTCCGTGTCAGATGGGCCAAAAACGTCATAAAAGAAGACCGGTATTTCACCACCATGGTTATACCCGAAGCCAAATCCAAGACCGCGGGTGCAAACGTTACCGCGAAAAATGAGCCATGGGTACTGGCTTCCCAAGTGGACCAATGCTTCTTCATTACCGACCCGCCAAAGCCCAGTCGTGTTGTCGTGAGGAGAGGCAAAAGGAAGATCATCGGAATGGATGGAGTAGCCAATGAGCAAGACTTCGACAAGTACGGCGACCCGAAGATCGAACATGACGACGACGATGAAGTAGCAGCACACACCACAAGAACAAGCAGGACCACCCTACCTAAAGGACGTCCGTTCCATAGAAGAACTCCGTTTGCGAAAAAGAAGGGCAAGAAGATTGTGAACAGATAGCTAGCTAAGACCGATTGTATTTATATCGTAGTCTTCATTTCTCGATTGTATTTCATGGGCACCTTTTGATATCATGAATATTTTTAAATTTCATGGGCACTTTTTGAATTCATGAGGACACTTGATCTCGATTCCCCCTCCATCTCGATCTCGATCCCCCTCCATCTCGATTGCACCCGCACCCTCCCCCGCTAGCTCCACCCATCGCAACCCTCCCCCGCTCCACCACCGGAGCACCCGGCCCCCCCGCACCCACACTTTTTGAACATATTTTTTAAATTTTTTTTACTATTTTTATAAAAAATATTACTGTTATAATTTAAACAAGTTTGAACATATTTAAACACAAATAAATATAAAAAACAGCATTTAAAATGCATAAAAAATATTACTGCTGTGATTTAAACAAGTTTGAACATATTTAAACACAAATAAATATAAAAAACACCATTTAAAATGCATAAAAAAATATTGGGGATCCTGGGAATCGAACCCAGGACCTCCTGGTGTGTGTGCTGCGTGCTGACCAGTCGGGCTAGTGCGTGGGTTCTATTGTAGATAGGGTTGGGCTGTAGATATGGCTACTAGGCTAGGTTAAAACAAAATTCTAATGGCGCACCGAGGGGTGGTGCGCCATTAGAACAGTCGTACTTATGGCGCACCTGCGTGTGGTGCGCCATTAGAAAGCTTCCCTCCACCTATTCCCCTCTGGCCTCTCTCCCTCCCTCGCCAGATCCCCCCCCCCCACTCGACCTAACTTTGCCCCCGCGCCGTCGCCCCCCGACGCCCAGCCGCTGCCGGAGCTTCAACGCCGGCGTCTTCCTCAGTCCGGGCACGGGGTGCAGGACGACGACCGCGGCCGCCGGCCTTCCCACGACCAACTGAGGCATCCCTTCGATGCCGCCGCCGCCGCCGACCTCGACCCCAACCCCGACCCTGACCCCTCCGGCGACCGGCCGCGCCTGCCCAGGTACCTCTCCTCCTTCCTCCTTCCTCCCTCTCCATCCTTCCTCCCTCCCCAACCTATGCATGGTGATTCCTCCCTTCTCCTCCACCCCCTCACCTGCAAACCCTAGGGCCATGGCGGCAGGCTTCTTGCTCCCTTGTAAGAACATCCTCTCTATTGGCCTACATGTATTTCAGAGAACAAATTCGTAGTTCATTTCATTCTGTTGGCCTGCATTAGGTAAGCATCAAGTGGATTTAACTATTTTAGATAGTTTCAGTTAACTGTTTTGCGTTTCCTGAAGAGGTTCACCTATAGTTTCAAAAATTCAGTCACTGGATATATGCAATAATTTACAAAGAGCAAGTGATGTAGAGCAAAAATTCAGCAAATGATGTATAGTTTCAAAAATTCAGTGAAACTGAACCTACCCTATTGCTTCATGTAGCAAAGGCGGCAATGCAAGCAAGATCATGCTTGGCTTAGCCAAATTCATGTTACTGAATTTTTTTCAACATGATAAAATTGTCATGCTACTAAATGTTATAGAAATGCAAGGGAACACAGAAATACTAGGGCACACAACATTTAGAGTACTCTGAAATTCAGTTCTGAAATTTTTTGTTAGATAGTGGCTACACTAATCTAGAGTAGTATCCCAATCTGATGGAGTACTTGATTTGGGGGACTGAACTTATCCTTATGTATGCCATCAGAAGCAGTTCGAAATCATTATTCTCTCTTTTCCTTGCAGGTTTGGGCAACTTCAGTCGGTTGATCTTGAATCCATTGAGCCTTCACTTAGAGCTGGTACTCATCCATGTAACTCTTCACATTTCCATGTAGGATGGTTGCCTATCACTTACTAGTGTGCTAGTGCCCCTTAGTCCAAAGACTAATAGCTATGACAAAGTATAATTCCTTGTAGTGTTTAAGTATAACAAAATTCAGAGAAATGCATGCAGAAGCAAGATCAGTACCAGCTAGCTAGCTAGCTAGTAGTAGTACTACTGCTACTGTTCTTTCCTTTCTTTTGGTAGTACTACTGCTGAAGACTGTAGTCGACCCATATATTCCATGGGACATAATGTAGCTAATTTGGAAGATTCGTTAGTGTGAGAGGCACGTCCAATTATTCATTCATGGCTCGTGTGGAAGCATACTCCAGCGCATAGCTTGTTAACGCGAGGCCATGGTTCGTAAAGTTAGTTTCTTAGGACCTCAATGAAGTTCAAGTCTTCTCAGATCTGTCTAAGGCTAATCATGTTAATTAAGTATACCTGCATCTGAACGCAACTGCCAGGTACTCTGCCTGCTGCTCTGCCTGTTATTTCTTTTAGCTACGTGCTTGCTATCTCTTGCTGGCAACTCAGCCTGTCAAATGGATTCTGCCATTTTTATTTCCAGTGGTAAGGCATCTTCTTTCAAAATCAGTAGACACGCTAAACCGAGGATGCCTTTACACTGTATTTGACACGACCAGGGTTCTTATTTCTTTAATATTTGTATCACGTTATTGCATTCAGCTGGTTTATTTGTGAAGTTAGGCAAAGCGCCTTGGGCATAAGAAACGAACATTAGAGGACACATATTATCAAGCCACTTCTTCTACTATATAGAGTGACGAAGTCTAAGTACTTAACCGAAGATATAATCAAGATAATAAAAATCCTTTGTAACGAGCGAATTACGGAAAACTAATGAACAATATTTGCTTAGAAAACAATTGCTTACAGCCAGCGTTTGTCATTGAGTACTAATAGAGATGCCGCTGGGGCGTAGCGGTGGGGGTCGACACTCGACAGCATCTTGCCACTCTGTTAATCTATGCCCACTAATCAGACAAGATGCATTTATATTAACTTGTTGGTGTCATTGGCAGTGAAGATTCGTTCATCCTAGGAACCCACGACCCGCACAAACTTGTTGGTGTCTTGTCCTAGACATACGTATAAAATACTCCAACAGCTCAATTTGCTGTGCTGGAGCGCTAATGTTCAACTACCAGTACCAGCTCATGTGAGATGGCGTGGCATGTGAACGCTGCCGACTGGTACTCTGTCCTAGGTCACCGTCTGCTATTTCTTTCAGCCACTTGCTCACACTTGCAGGCAACTTAACCTGTCACATGGATATTTTTCTTGTTTCCGGTTGTACTACATGCATGTGCTTTCCAGATCAATAGAACGCTAACCTAAGATGCTTTTACATTGCGTCACATGGAATATTCCATGAAAATATTTCTTGTTGCACCCTTTCTTGGCAAAACACATATAGCTACAAGTTTGTGTCTTATGTTTTCACTTGATAAGCGATGCTCCTAAGGCACATCCCGATAGTAAACCATTAATTCCAGCAATGAAGTTCAACAATGTGTATTCTTATTAGACTAGCACAATGCCCGTTTGCTGCCACGGATTAAAAATTACACTGCAAGATTAAGATGATTATACTGCTATCTGTGCCAGACCACACCATCCATATCTGCTCTTATACACCCCCTTTGTGCTAGATCGAAGTCCAACAGTGGGTGTGGCGACTGTCAACAGTCATGATGATGGACAGATTGCCACAACCATTTGATTTTCTTTTGCATTCATCCTATTGTCAAAACATGCACAATTATTTGACTAATTCCATAGTATTGCTCGATACGGTTGATTCAAAAAGCAGGACAGACAAAAAGGACATATCAAATGTGGACATGTACTGTAAGGAAAGCATAAGCTATTTTATACCGAACAAGTAAAACCATAAGACTAATCTGCTGTATCCATTACTATATTTGGTCCATAGATGTTTATGACTCTGAGCCATGATCTGTAAAAATACATTTGTCATTCTTTCTGTGTTTGTACAGACTTTCTAAACTATTGATGATTTTTTGTTGGGAGACATATTATATCTGGAATGGAAGCTCACATAAGTTGAGCTGATTTTTGTCCATATGAAAGCAGAGGACCATATGGTCTGTGGATGGGTTTTGTCTCCGACCATCGTGTCGTGATGAATTTGCAGGTACCCCGAGAGGCCCTTGAGTTTGCCGGAATGTCGATTAACTTCCGTTCCGGCAAATTTGGGTACTCCATATGTCCTATTTTCAGCAAAGGTCATGCTGAAATTTTCCGTGAATTTTAGCATGACTTTGCTAAAAATAGGACATATGGGGTACTTGCGACTAATGCATGGGCCGGGCTATCTTAGTACTTAGTTAAGTAGGATCAACTGCCCTGCCATTCTTGCTGCATTAAATCATAGGTGGCAATAGAGCCAAGTGATTAGGCCCAACTTAGAATTATCCTTAGCATCGATAAACCCTAGATGATAAACCCAACATAGGTGGCAATAGAGCCAAGATTAGGCCCAACCTAGTGTGCCTTGGCATCGATAAACCCTAAATGATGAAAACTTAACTTGGTTGCCCCGGATGCCTCGGTGTCGATGAGAACCTAAATGATGAAAGCTTAGGCTTTTAGGGTGCCTCGGTGTCGACAAACCCTAAATCATGAGACCATGATCTTGTTCCTTGACAATAACCATCTTTTTGACCAAACTTTTTTCCTATTTAGAGAGAAACATGGCCCACAACGATGAGGCCGGTGGTTCGGGCGGCAAGCAATTCTGGGAGCTGTCCCAAGAGATGGAGGAACAACCTCACCGCTATGATGACGCCGCGGAAGACACCGATCCTGATTACACAACCCCTAGTGGCGTCGGGGATGACACCACTGATGGTGCCGCCGAGGATGCCACCACTGATGATGGCGGCGCACACACAGATGGTGGCGGCGCACACACAGATGGCAGCCAACCGAAGAAGCAAAGGAAGGACCGGCGCCCGAATGCGCTCCGCACCGTCAAGGAGGAATTCACTCAAGTGGACTCCGACGGGAATCCAACGGAGCCCAAACATATAGTCAAGGGGTACTCGGTTCAGCTCGGGTGCATTCTCCAGAGCACCGTCTCGATCAACACCGAGAACCTTAGGCATAAGGACCGAGGGAATTTGCGCAACCTCCTCTTCACGAAGCTGCACGAACGATACAAGTTCCCCGCCGAATTTGAAAACACACGCCTCTCAGGGAATAAAGTGAACAATGCCGCCCTCACGAAGATGAGCACGGCCCTGTCTACTTGGAGAAGCGCGGTGAAGAGAATGATTGATAAAGGTGATAGTTATGACAAGATCAAGGTGAAATATCCTTTGATGAGCGAAGATGAGTACAAGGAGTTCAAGATCAAGTGCCAGAGCCCCGCAACCTCCGAATCAAGTCAGTGGGGGAAAGAAATGCGGGAGTTGAACTTAGGGGAACACAAACTCGGTCCTGGCGGTTATAGAGTGGCGGAGCCTATATGGGACAAGGAGGACGCGGAGCGTGCCGAGCAAGGCCTACCGCCCCGCTTCGAGAAATACAGCGGTGACAAGCAGACCAGGAACTATGTCAGGGCCCGGTACAAGGAGGACCCGATAACAAAGGAGCTTACCACGGATCCGAAGACCAGGGCGCTTGAGCTTGTTCTGGTAAGGAATACACCCCCGCGTAATTAGCTCCATATGGTTGCACTCTAATTAATCCCCAATATTTCTAAATGGTTCATGTTCCTTTCGCAGGACAATGAAAGCAGTAGCGCGGGGTCGTCTAAGAGCTCCCCTTTCGACACCCCTTTAAATAGGGCGTTGAACGTAATGAAAAAGAAGGATAAGCTTGATAAGCCGACGTCAGCTGGTCGTGTGGCCGGCAAAGGCTTGTCCACAAAATGGGGGTCATACTATACCGCTGGTGTGCGGAAGGAGAAAAAGACCAGCTCGGAAAGCCAGATGCGCGAGGTTGAAGAACTCAAGCCACAAGTGGCGCGGATTCCGGAGCTTGTCCATGAGCAAGTGCAAAAACAACTTGGAACGACGCTCAATGCCATGGTGCCTACGTTGATTCATGGCCTGACGACGTGGATTGCGGGCGGCCAAAAGGGGCCTCCCCCGGTTCCCAGCTTCACGGCCAGCAACTCGCACAGCGCGGCGGCGGCACCATTGGTGTCTCCGGCGGTGGCGCCATTGGTGTCTCCGGCGGCAGCGCCATTGGTGTCTCCGGCGGCGGCGCCATTGGTGTCTTCGGCGGCGGCACCATTGGTGTCTCCGGCGGCGGCGCCATTGGCGTCTCCAGCGGAGGCGGTATTCGTGTCTCCGGCACCGGCACGGGCATTGGAGCTTAATGCACCCGGGTGTACGCCGACCGGCACCTCGCCAGCAAGCGCCCCCTCCGTCAGTTGCACGCCCGCCGTTGGCGGTGCCTCGACATTAGCCGAGCTCGACGGCATCACGGTAACTAAGCCTCTTGGCCGATGACTTCATCTCCTTGCCTTTGACTGGGCATCCCTGACGCCCTATACATGTTTTTCCAGGGCACCGCCGACGTTCCTTGCACTCTTCTGCACTTCGTGGGCGCCGAGTTGGTCGATGTCGCCAAGGGCAGAATCGTTCAACCGGGCAACCCCATGTTCCACGGTAATCCGATGCCAACCACAATGTATAGGGTTGAAGTGGTCCGGGTGCTGCCAGGCTGCGACGAGCTATTACCTCCGATTCGACCCGCTGGGGCCGACGAAGAAGATGAGATGACCCTCGGCACCTGCGTAAACTGGCCCCTGCTATGGCCGAAGAGCCAGATTCGTTTGGGGGCGGGGGACACCACCCCACAGACAAGACCGCCAGTCGTGCCGGCGCCAAGCCATGGCAAGAACGCCGCAACGCTACCGGACCTGCCGGACATCCCTATGGCACAGGATCCGGACAGCCCTATGGCACAGGATCCGGACGGCGACGACAACGACGACGGTACATTTACCAAAGTTGATAAGTACTTTGCCGAACATGGGTACGCTGACGAGTTCTGCGGGCCTCTTTCTCAAGAACCCAACCAAGACCACCGCGATCTAGCTGGTACGGCGGAGAAATCCAATTGCAACAAGCGTCGTCTGGCGTTCAGTTCTCAGGACACGCCTCCAGCTCCCGCCTTCACCGAGCCTCAGATAGCTGAGGCGCGAAATATTATCAGCCCCAACACGCTGAAGAAGGCGGTCTGTGAGCAGAACTCGGTCCCATTACAGGAGATCAAGAAGAAGGGCCGGAAACGAAAGACTAACAAGGGCGCCGGTGCGAGCCAGCCGGCACCGAGTTCGATCCGTGCTCAGGACGGGCCACCTTCACCTAAGGATATCTCGAGGAGGGTGCATGTCGTGGGTAGGGCGATGCTACCGCCAAATATGCTGAATCCTGCAACCGGTGCTATGCGGAGTCTGCACGACAGTGTTCTGATTTTGGAGAAGCGGCGTCTCAGAGAGAAGGATGTGGCATACCCGGTTTTCGTGGCCAAGGTGCCAGAGAGCAAGGGCTTTGTGGATGGCGACATCGGGGGTATGATCGTCCTGCGGTTTGATGACATCTTTGCTATGTTTAACCTTCATCCGTTGCACTACACCTTCGTTCGGCTGTTTTTGCTGAGCATGCAGATGCGGATCATTAGAGACAATACCCCGGACATCGTGATAGTCGACCCCTTCTACATGCGTGCCAAGCACTTGAACAGCGCTGGGGACCGCCAAGTTGCGAGTTCACACCTCGAAGGCGTCATTCTGGCAAACGCAGATAAGGATAACTTCCTTGTGCCTTACTTTCCCGAGTAAGTCATCCCTTAACCACCCCGTAACATATGATTTCTTAGATTTCGATCGTTCTTTTTTTTCTAACATTCCGTGTTCTGTGCAGTGACACACATTGCACACTCATCCTCTTAAGCCTGAAATATTCCATGGCCACGTATTTCGACCCGAACCGTAACTCCATGATAGACTACACAAATGTGAAGAAAGTTCTTGATGATGTTCTCCCCGGCTACGCCCAATCTGGAGGCACCTTCACCAGGCCAGTTTGTAAGTACGGCAAGCACATCTTCTCACACAATACGAAGTTCTGCTGCATCAAGCAGCCGCCTGGCGGTCAGAAGGATGCCTACTACGCCCTCCATCACATGCGGGCGATCGTAAGGGACCATCATCACCTTCTGCTACCAGATAATCTCAAAGATTGGGCCGCGAGCTTGTCGACAGTCCAGGACGCGGACCTCAGACAAGAATTCTTTCGCATCTAGTCGGAGTTTGCGGACATCATCCATCAAGATGTCCTTCATACCGCGGGGCAGTTCTTCCTCAAATATCAACCGTCCAACAGTGAGATAGATGAAATGCTACAAATGCAGGGTGACAACGACCGTGATTTCATGACCATCACGACAGACGGCGGCTTCACCCACGCTCCTGTCCGATGAGTTGAGTCGAAAGTAGTGATGTGTAGTTCTGAAACATTGATTGGCTCATGTTGTAATTAAACTTTAATGAATTCGGATGTCTCTTTGGTTTGGACGGTTGTTCAACTTAGATGTAATCGATGCTATTTATTAGTAGGACCATGAATCGTGCTATTAATGTCTTGCTTTTCTCTTCCGATCCTTTTGTTGCATACTTACACATTGCTTATGTATTGTCTGTTGTTTGGCTTGTGCATAGAGATGCCGTCGTATGTCGTGTACAAGGGTAAGGTTCCCGGAGTCTACGATGACTGGGAGGAGTGTCGGAGACAGGTTCACCGTTTCAGCGGTAACAGTTACAAAGGGTACACCACTAGGGCGGAGGCCGAATCTAGATACGCCCGCTATCTAGCGGGAGAGAGGAGGGAGCGTTGGAGGAACCGGATGAAGACCAGTTTGATCGCGATGATGCTCATCGTGATGACCACAACTCTCTTCTATGTGATGGTAGTTTAGATGATCGATATCGACTTGTAATGTGAAGGCAAACTCGATACTCGCGGTCTTGAGACTTGTAATGTTTTATCTTTGTCCGGTCTTTTGAATCCGGAGACTAATATGATGAATTGTATTCGGAGACTAATCTTCTATTGTATTTGATGAATCTGATATTGCTGTGTGCTGCTGTCTATATTCTATGCAATAATATATTTTGTAACCTGTGCAAAAATCAGAAAAGCAAAAAAAATAAAACCTAATATTCATACTAATGGCGCACCACACAAGACACTAATGGCGCACTGTGATCATCACACTAATGGCGCATTAGCTGCTGGTGCGCCATTAGAATGCCAAAGCACATTTGTACATATGGCCCCTGGGAGGCATTCTAATGGCGCACTGCAGGCTATACTAATGGCGCACTACGCGGTGCGCCATTAGAACACCAGATACTAATGGCGCACCAGTAGTGCGCCATTAGAATTTAATTCTAATGGTGTGATGCCAGTGGCGCACCAGTAGTGCGCCATTAGAAGGCAAATTCGGTGCGCCACTAGCATGCCTTTTCCTAGTAGTGATGTCGCAGGGCAAAACTGCTTCTGCGCTGTATACCATAAAAAATGGTGTGAATCCGGTAGTACGGTTAGGCGTTGTCCGCAGCCCCCAGAGTACGGAGTCGAGCTCCTCTACCCAGTGCGTGTCAGATTTCGTAAGGGACCGCACTAGTCTGGGTTTGATGCCGCTCATTATTAGACCATTTGCTCGTTCCACTTGACCGTTGGTTTGAGGATGATAGACTGAAGCGTAATCGAGCTTGATGCCCATATTTTTGCACCATGATTTAACCTCACCGGCCGTGAAGTTCGTGCCGTTATCGGTGATGATGCTGTGGGGGACACCATAACGGTGTACTACCTCGGATATAAAGTCTATCACTGGTCCGGACTCTGCCGTTTTAACTGGCTTGACCTCTATCCATTTGGTGAATTTATCCACCATGACCAATATGTACCTTTGCTTATGGGTTCCCCCTTTAAGTGGTCCAACCATGTCAAGCCCCCAGACCGCGAACGGCCAGGTAATGGGTATAGTTTTGAGGGCGGTGGGTGGCATGTGGCTCTGATTAGCAAAGAGCTGACAATCGACGCATCTTTGGACTAAGTCCTGAGCATCTGCCCGGGCCGTCGGCCAATAAAATCCTGTACGGAATGCCTTTCCTACAAGAGCCCGGGCTGCAGCGTGGTGTCCGCCTAGTCCGGCGTGAATTTCAGCCAGAAGGTCTCGCCCTTCTTCTTTGGAGATACACCTTTGAAGGACTCCGGTTGTGCTTTTCTTATAAAGTTCTCCCTCATAGACCTTGTAGGCTTTAGATCACCGGACAATGCAGCGGGCCTCATTTTGGTCTTCGGGAAGCTCCTGCCTAAGCAAGTAGGCGAGGAATGGTTCTGTCCACGGGGCAATTACTGCCATTATGCCGTGGGCTGAAGGTGTTATGTCATCGGCTGAATCGCCGGTTGGTGCGGCTTGTTCCGGTTTGTTATTTCCAGACTCCTCTTCCCATAGTACGGATGGCTTGAAGAGCCGTTCCAAGAAGATGTTAGGAGGTACAGCGTCGCGTTTTGCGCCATTGCGTGCCAGTACGTCGGCTGCTTGGTTATTATCCCGGGCTACGTGATGGAATTCAAGTCCTTCAAACCGGGCTGACATTTTTAGGACAACATTGCGATATGCTGCCATTTTCGGATCTTTGGCGTCAAAGTCTCCGTTTATTTGGGATATTGCGAGGTTTGAATCCCCGCACACCTCTAGGCGTTGAATGCCCATGGAGATTGCCATCAGGAGACCATGTAAAAGGGCCTCGTATTCGGCTGCATTGTTGGAGTCCGTGTACATTATTTGAAGTACGTATTGGATTGTGTCCCCGGTCGGGGACGTCAATACGACGCCAGCCCCCAATCCGGCTAACATTTTAGAGAGGTCGAAGTGCATAATCCAATTGGAGTATGCGCCGTACTCTTTAGGGAGTTCGGCTTCGGTCCATTCAGCGACAAAGTCAGCCAAAACTTGTGACTTTATAGCTCGCCGAGGTTTGTAAGTTATATCAAATGGTAAGAGCTCAATGGCCCATTTTGCAATCCTGCCCGTCGCGTCGCGGTTGTTTATAATGTCGTTAAGTGGTACTTCAGAGGCCACTGTTATCGAACACTCTTGAAAGTAGTGTCGGAGCTTCCGGGATGCCATGAACACCGCGTATGCTATCTTCTGATAGTACGGGTAACGGGACTTGCAGGGGGTTAACACAGTGGATACGTAGTATACTGGTTTTTGAAGAGGGAATTTATGCCCTTCTGTCTCTCGTTCGACGACAAGTACCGCGCTTACAACTTGATGCGTTGCTGCGATGTATAACAACATTGGTTCGCCCAGGTTGGGCGCAGCCAGGACCGGATTTGTTGCCAATATGGCCTTTATTTCTTCGAGTCCGGTGGTGGCAGCATCCGTCCACTTGAAGTGTTCGGTGTGCCTAAGGAGGCGATAGAGGGGCAATGTCTTTTCTCCTAGACGGGAGATAAAGCGGCTTAGAGCCGCCACACATCTAGTCAATTTTTGTATTTGCTTGAGGTCTTTTGGGATATCTAGCTGTGACAAAGCTCGGATCTTGGCTGGGTTTGCTTCAATTCCTCTACCGGATACGATGAAGCCCAGCAGCTTTCCAGCTGGTACGCCGAAAACGCATTTTTCCGGATTCAGCTTGATGTCATATGCTCTGAGGTTGTCGAATGTGAGCCTCAAGTCGTCTACTAGAGTTTCGACGTGTTTAGTTTTGACGACTACGTCGTCTACGTATGCCTCTACTGTTTTGCCGATCTGGGTAGCCAGACATGTCTGAATCATGCGCTGATATGTTGCGTCGGCATTTTTAAGTCCGAAGGGCATCGTGTTGAAGCAGAATGGTTCATATGGAGTAATGAATGCCGTTGCGGCTTGATCTGCTTCTGCCATCTTGATTTGATGATAGCCGGAGTATGCGTCCAGGAAGCACAATGAATCGTGCCCTACAGTGGCATCGATGATTTGGTCGATGCGGGGGAGGGGGAAGGGATCCTTTGGGCAGGCTTTATTTAGGTCTTTGAAATCGATACATAGGCGCCAGGATTTGTCCTTCTTTGGTACCATTACCAGGTTTGCTAGCCAATCCGGATGTTTGATGTCTCTGATGAATCCGGCTTCCAATAGTTTGGCTAGCTCTTCTCCCATTGCCTGTCTTTTGGGTTCAGAAAATCGTTGAAGAGCCTGTTTGACTGGCTTGAATCCTTTTAGGATGTTTAGGCTGTGTTCTGCCAATCTGCATGGGATTCCGGGCATATCCGAGGGGTGCCAGGCAAAAATGTCCCAATTTTCCCGAAGGAATTCTCGCAGTGCGGCGTCTACATCAGGGTTCAATTGTGCCCCGATGGAGGCCGTCTTTGTCGGGTCCGTTGGGTGGACCTGGAATTTTACTATTTCATCTGCTGGTTTAAAGGAGGTGGACTTGGATCTCTTATCGAGTATCACATCGTCCCTATTCATCGTAGAGCGCAGTGCGGTGAGTTCCTCTGCCGCTAGGGCTTCGGATAGTGCCTCTAAGGCTAATGCGGCTGTCTTGTTTTCGGCGCGGAGTGCTATGTCTGGATCACTAACGAGAGTGATTATTCCGCCGGGCCCAGGCATTTTGAGCTTCATATACCCGTAATGGGGTACGGCTTGAAAAATTGTGAATGCTTCTCGTCCTAATATAGCATGATATCCGCTGTTGAACGGGGCCACATGGAACGTGACTTCTTCGGATCTGTAATTGTCCGGCGAGCCGAATACCACATCGAGTGTGATTTTTCCTGTGCAGCGCGCCTCTCGGCTAGGGATTATTCCTCTAAAGGTTGTGCTACTTCATTCAATGCGGCTCCAGTCTATTTCCATTTTTTGAAGGGTTTCCTCGTAGATGAGGTTTAATCCGCTGCCGCCATCCATGAGGACCTTGGTAAGTCGAAAGCCGTCCACTATTGGACTAAGTACCAGTGCGGCTGGAGCTCGGGCTGTTCGGAATTTAGGTTCATCGCTGGCGTTGAAGGTGATGGCTGTGTCGCTCCATGGATTAGTTGTTGCTACTTGGTAGACTTCGGCAAGGCTGCGGATTGTTCGTTTCCGCATATTGTTTGATGCGAAAGTCTCGAAGACTGTTGATACCGTACCAGTATTGTTGGAGTGGTTTTCCGGGGCTAGAAGCTCCTCTCCACTTTTGGCCACCTGCCATAATATCCAACATGCTCGAAGGCTATGTGTTGGGACGGCGCCTTCTGTACTGTGAATTTTACAGTGTCCGCTAAGCCATCCCTCCAGTACGGTTCCGTGCCCTCTATGGGGTATTTGCTTTTTGACTTTTGTATTTGGTGCCTGAGTGTAATGCACCCTTTTGTTGCGGACTAGGGCTGTATTCGGGGCCGGATTGTCCCAAAACTTATTTTCGGTTGTCCGGAAACTCTCCATCGCACAGTACTTTCGTACTATGGACGCCAGGTCGGCGAAGCGTGTAATTTCATGACGGCTGACAGCGTTCAAGATTCCCTCGTCCGTGCAATTATTGCAAAAAATTGAGATTGCGTTTTCCTCTCGGCAGTCCTTTATCCTGTCCATAACCAGGAGGAATCTGGCCTAGTAGTGATGTACTGTCTCAGCGGGCTCTTGCCGGATTAGAGATATATCGCATATGTCTGGGCGGGTGGGTGGAATTAAGTCCGGATCCCTACCCATCTCAAGGCTCGAGGGCCGAGAAGTTTCCAAATTTGGAAGCTTGGATTGCTGGACGTTGTCCAACGAGTCTGGTCCGATGCCTGACTTCAAGTTCAGTGCTTGATCGAAGTCCATCCCTCCGTGGGAATCCGGCATGGGGGGTTCGGGAGCCCGGACATGACTAGTTTTCAATACAGGAGAAGAGTCGCCGCATTGTTCCTCTAACACTGCAACGTGGTGGGTGACCTGGGGAGAGTTAATCTCTCTCAGATCGGTTTTAAGCCCAATCTGATTGTAGTCTGTGGCGACTCCCAGGGCGGCGATGCGATCCAAGAGCTCGTTTACGGACGAGAGCTCTATTGGATCCAGCCGCTCGGCGAATTCCGAGCTGACGTGAAGATTGCTTTTGACGACTTGAGAGGTCATCGTCGAAGCGGTGGCCGGACAGGCAGTCATAAGAAAACCACCTAGCCGGATAGTTTGACCGGCGGCCAAGGCTCCTTTGGCGAAAATACCGTCCTTGAAGACGGGAGGAGGCATCCTTCCTATCGGTGACGGCACAGAGGAACTCTCAATGAAAGCACCAATGTCGGTGTCAAAACCGGCGGATCTCGGGTAGGGGGTCCCGAACTGTGCGTCTAGGCGGATGGTAACAGGAGACAAGGGACACGATGTTTTACCCAGGTTCGGGCCCTCTTGATGGAGGTAAAACCCTACGTCCTGCTTGATTGATATTGATATTGTGGATGTTTACAAGAGTGGGTCTACCACGAGATCAAGGAGGCTAAACCCTAGAAGCTAGCCTATGGTATGATTGTAATGGTTGTTGTTGTGTCCTACGGACTAGAGCCATCCGGTTTATATAGACACCGGAGAGGGCTAGGGTTACATAGAGTCGGTTACAATGGTAGGAGATCTACGTATCCGTATAGCCAAGCTTGCCTTCCACGCCAAGGAAAGTCCCATCCGGACACGGGACGAAGTCTTTAATCTTGTATCTTCATAGTCTTGGAGTCCGGTCGATGATGATAGTCCGGCCGATGATAGTTCGGCCGATGGTGGTAGTCCGGCTATCCGGACACCCCCTAATCCGGGACTCCCTCAACGGCCAAACATCAGGGATGACCACGTCGAACTGATGACATGAGGTCGACGCCCACCATGCCACCATGGTCCATGACACCACCTATTTCGGGTATGATGTCTTGACATACCTTCACCCATCCTCGAGTTGCAATGCATCTTGTCACACCGTCCCTTCAAGTACAATAGGAAATCCATTCCATATTCTAAGAGGGAAGTCAGAATTTTGTATAGATGTGTCATGTTCTAGATGATGAATTGTTATTTCTAAAGCCGAGTCAAAAGCTTTGCACGTTCATCAAATAAGAAGGTGATTGTGTGGTCAATTATAATTTGCGCAAAACAAGGAAAAGACTGTTGTCGCTCTCTCAGTTGGTCGCTTCCCAGTCTTTTTCTATCCTTCACCTGTACTAAGCGGGAATACTGCTTGTGCATCCAAACTCCTTAAACCCCAAAGTTATTCCATATGAGTCTACTATACCTACCTATATGCGGTATTTACCTGCCGTTCCAAGTAAATTTGTATGTGCCAAACTCTAAACCTTCAAATAAACATTCCATTTTGCATGCTCGAATAGCTCATATGTCAACTAGAGCTGCCCTTATCTTCCGTGTTAGGCGGGTTATTCTCAAGAGGAGTGGACTCCGCTCCTCATTCACGAGAAAATGGCTGGTACCCGGGATGCCCAGTCCCATGCTTTATGCAAACTAAATCAAATAACTGCAAACAAAACTCCCCCTGGGACCCATTAAATGTTGGAGGCACTCGTTGTTTCGAGCAAGCCATGGATTGATGCTTGTGGAGGAGGGGAGTATAAATTTTACCATTCTGTTTGGGAACCGCCTATAATCTGTTTAGCATGGAAGATACCGTCCTCTTTTAGTTGTTATATTGACAATGAAAGTATGCCGCTCAAAATATAATTTATCTCTATTTCAAAATCGAGCTCTGACACCTCTACAAATCCTTGCTTCACTCTACGAAGGGCCTACCTATTTACTTTTATGTTGAGTCATCACCCTTCTTATTAAAAGCACCCACTGGAGAGCACACTGTTGTTTGCATTCATTATTATTGGTTTATATTGGGTTTGACTTGACTGGATCTCTTTTACCATGAATTACAATGTTTAGTCAGTCCTTGATCTTTAAAGGTGCTCTGAATTTATGTTTTGCACTCTCAGAAAGGGCTAGCGAGATACCACTCTGTTATATCATGTTATGATTATTTTGAGAAAGTGTTGTCATCCGAGTTTTATTATTATGGCTCGCTAGCTGATTATGTTATTGATATGAGTAATTGTGAGACCTACGTGTTATTATGAGTATGGTTACACTACAAGAAATATGCTCATTTATGACCTTCTTGTAGTGACCGTGGGTGAATTAGTCATAAATCTATGACCATTTGAGACCAATTGGTCAAAAGCTATTCGGGGGGCTCCAAACGCTGAACAATAACGACCATTTTGGTCAGAAAGGTCGTAATTTCCTTACATGAAATGGTCATAAAGCAGACAGCAGTGGTCTGCTGCCTTATTTCTAGATGATGACGACCAATATAGATGGTCATAACCTTGTAAATTGTGGTGGGTTGCTACGACTAGGCGCCACCTCATCAGTTTTGCCTATGTGTCATGTCCATGTGTTAAATTTTGCCCTAGGTTGTGAAGCAACCTATATTTCTGTCATTCCCAAAAAAATCTCATAAATTCTTTGGGTCATATCTTCGTGAAATATGTAAAAAATCTTCCTTGTCTAGTTCAAAAATAATTCACCAATATTCATTTGACCCGCTTCCAGCTAAATCGGCGAAAATTTATCTTTTTCACGGGAGGTGGATCAAATTTTTTGACATCCAACCATTTTGTCAATTGTGCAATAAATATGTCCTACTATTTTAGAAAATTGATTTGGTCCAATTTTGCAACAAATATATGGGAGGTCCTTCACAAAAAAATTCATTTTGGGCACTCAGAAAATGAAAATGAATTTTTCATCCAAAGAAAATAAAAACTTTCTTAGGCAACATTGTTTGCCATTCCAATATGCACCCTTATGCACAATATAAAATCATATGCACCCTTCACACTTGATAGCTCAATTCTGAGAACACTTTTTTAAAATAATTTCCGTATTACAAGTTTATAATTTTTGCTGGTAACTTGGTCACATATAATGACACAATGCGAAGGTTTCCAATTTTTTTGGTTTTTTTTGAATTTTTTATGCCTGTTTCAAAATGTGGTTAAAACAGCGGGAATGGCCGTTCCTAGCTAGTGGTTGAATCTTGGAATTTATTGGTGTTTCTCTGATTAAATAGATACTTATGTACCTAGAAATGATTTTTGAAAAAAATAAAGACCAAACTACAAGGCAGCTACAGTTCAAATTTGACCCGCTTCTAGCTGAATCGGCAAAAAATTGTCTTTTTCACGAGAGATGGATCAAAACTTTTTACACCCAACCATTTGGTCAGTTGTGCATTAAATATGTCCTAGTATTTTAGAAAAATGATTTGGTCCAATTTTGCAACAATTATTTGGTAGGTTCTTCACAAAATAACCTCCTTTCGGGCACACGAAAAATGGAAAATGGTTTTTTCGTCCAAAGAAAATGAAAAGTTCCTTAGGCAATATTGTTTGCCTTTCCAATATGCACCCTTGTGCACAATATGAGATCATTTGAACAAACTATGCCATGAATGTGGCCATAAGATTGATCATTTGGCTTGAAAGCCATTGATCTCCACACGTGATAGCTCGTTTTTGAGAACACTTTTTAAAAATAATTGCTGTATTACAAGTTTATTATTTTTCCTAGGAACTTGGCCACATATAATGACACAATGCAAAGGTTTCCCAATTTTTTTGATTTTTTTAATATTTTATGCCCGTTTCAAAATGCGGTCAAAACGGCGGGAATGGCCGTTCCTAGCTAGTCGTTGAATCTTGGAATTTTTTTGGTGTTTCTCTGATTAAATAGATACTTATGTACCTAGAAATAATTTTTGGAAAAAATAAAGACCAAACTACAAGGCAGCTACAGTTCAAATTTGACCCGCTTCCAACTGAATTGTCGGAAATGTGTCTTTTTCACGAGAGGTGGATCAAAACTTATTACACCCAACCATTTAGTCAATTGTGCATTAAATATGTCCTAGTATTTTATAAAAATGATTTGGTCCAAATTTGCAACAATTATTTGGTAGGTTCTTCACAAAAAAACCTCCTTTCGGGCACTCGAAAAATGGAAAATGATTTTTTCGTCCAAAGAAAATGAAAACTTCCGTAGGCAATATTGTTTGCCATTCCAATATGCACCCTTGTGCACAATATGAGATCATTTGAACAAACTGTGCCATGAATGTGGCCATAAGATTGATCATTTGGCTTGAAAGCCATTGATCTTCACACGTGATAGCTCGTTTCTGATAACACTTTTTAAAAATAATTGCCGTATTACAAGTTTATTATTTTTCCTGGGAACTTGGCCACATATAATGACACAATGCAAAGGTTTATCAATTTTTTGATTTTTTTGTATTTTTTATTCCCGTTTCAAAATGCAGTCAAAACGGCGGGAATGGCCGTTCCTAGCTAGTGGTTGAATCTTGGATTTTTTTGGTGTTTCGCTGATTAAATAGATACTTATGTACCTAGAAATGATTTTTTGAAAATGATTATTGGTACTACGATAATTCAAAAATGATCCTTCACAAAAAACCCGATTATTGGCACTCCGATAATTGAAAAATGATTTTTTGTGCAAAGAAATAAAAACCCCATCCCAATATACACACATGTGCACAATATTGGATCATTTTCACAAAATATGATCTAATTTTTCATCAAAGATTTCATATGTTTTTAAAAAAACTATTTTTACACTCAGAAAATGAACTTAAATTCTCATTGTTGGAAAGGTGTGTGCCACGGATCGATGACGTGGCACACATCCATCCATCCATGCATCCATCCACATCCACATCCGACAGCCCCACACACCACTCCTCATCCCCTCCTCTCTCTCCCCCGCGGGCCGCACACCCTCTCTCGCGCAGCAAACCCTCGATCCAGACTCCTCCCCTCGCCGCCACCCACCTCTCCCCCACCGCCACCCACCGCCACCTCGTCGAGCCTCGATCTGGCCAGATCCATCCAATCCACACAAGGATCTGGCCTAACCATCCCGCGGCTACGGCGGCAGGTCACCAGGACGGCGGTGGGAACAGACCTCGACGGCGGCGGGTACCAAGAATTGTTGTTGCACCAACCGCGCTCGTCACAATGGAGGGCGGGGCTTGACGGATCACCGCCTCGCCGATGTGGTCGCTGCGCCTCTGCCGGAGCAGCGAACGCTGTGCTTGTCGCTGGACCAGCGGGTGCTGGGTGAGCCGCGTCGCTTGACTGGGTCAACTCCAATGGCCCCGGCGTCGGCAGCGATGAGGCTCCGGATGATCGGCCCGTGTAGCGGGCGGCGGTGCTCGCAGTGGCAAAGGAGATGCGTGCGTTCACGCGCAAGGCCCCCCCAGGAATCCTGTGTACGCGGCCAAGATGACCACGCCGCTCGCAGCCCATCTGGGCCATCCTCACTACCGTCCTCGCCTTAGAGTTCAGCATTGGTCAGTCTCTTTCTTTTCTTTCTGAGCACTATCGATCGATGAAGGTGTTTGTGCCTGCTCAAATTAATGTCTGGATGTGCCAAATCTGCTGCTATGTATGGGAACTAAAACCTGCTTCTCTGAAGGTGCCAGCGTCAGTGAGGGAATTTATCAATGGTGGGTTCAGTACAGTATCTGCTACTATGTTATTTGCAGCTAGAGAAGATATATGTTCATGCCAGTTTCTTAACTGTGTCACCCGTTTTAAGCTAGTGTACAAACAAACAAATTATAGGCATGCATGAGTAGTGCACCGACGCATGTGAGTGTATCTTACCAGAGATGGACAAAGTATTTTTGCGTAATTATGCCTGAACATGCATGGTAAGAACAAAATCCTGACCGATTATAGAGAGAGCAAGTAGATACTTTCATCACTGAGAAAAAGCTTCTTTAGTTGAGAGTGTTCCATGGGAACCCTCAGTCAGTGTAGCAGCACAAACATGTATAATCAACTTCTCTGCACCAGCTGAGCTAGTGTCTTACTGACTTCCAAGTCATAAACAATGTCAATAATGTTAATAAGTGCCAGCTGCAAATAATCTGCAAACACCACAACAGGCTTTCCCTCGTAGCAATGTCCTTTTATATTCATATAATCCTTACCTAATCAAATTGTCGTATCCGCATATGCTGGAGGACGAGTTTAGTCAGGCCAGCAACAATGCGGAGCTACATAACTAAATAACCTGATCTGAACTGTGAGCACATGATGATTGTGTGGGTGCAAATAAATGGAAGTCGAAATGCTTTTGGCTGTGACTTACTATTCCTTAGCCTATATGCATGTCTTAGTTAAACTTGAAAATCATTGTTTTCTCCTTGATGTTATGTGATTCAGTAATAAATTAGTAGACTCGAATATTTCTTGTTTTGATCAGTCTTGTGAAAAGCATGACCTTCATTGAATACTCTACTCTTTATATGTCGCTCAAGGGTTCCCCGTCGTAGCTTTTGTTCTTATTTTTGTTCAATATACATTTATATGTTAGTCTAGTTATTAGATTGATTTTAGAATGTTCATCCAACTTTTGGTGATCTAAGAAACATCTTGCATGCTATAGAAGTCATATTAGCTAAACTTGGTTTGTAGTTGTCTCTATGGAAGTGGTTGTATTTTGATTTTTATCTATTGGTTTGCTGCAGTGGAATGCTCATCACCTCGTAGGGAAGATCTGAACCAAGTGAGTGCAAGGATGTTTTGGCAATGTCTAGCTCAATCTCACCTTCGAGAAAATGTAATATTTTTCCTCCGGAGTTAGTCTACCTATCCAGGTTGTATGCTACTACTGAGATCCCATCAAGGTAATGCTCTTCCCCCACATCTTAATCTGCAAGAAAAGTATAAACAAGATTCAAGTGAGCGGTCTTCGTGGGGTTGCTTGTTCATATGATTTGTTCATGTGCTTCATTTTGTAATTCCAGTCAAGTAATGGCTAAAGAAACATTCTATCCTCAACCTGAAGTTTTGCAACCATGTTAATATTTAATGCAAATTGCCAAGACTCTTCTAGGAGGATTATGTTTATCTCTATAACTAGGTCTTAGAATTTTCCTGTTCAACAATAAAGGTTGACATCACTACAGGAAATGGTTCTGATTGTTACTCCTTCGATTCAAACTCATGAATTAAGTTAAAGTCTACATATGAGGTTTGTTTCAGCCATGCATACTTTGTGTGCATGTGTTGTTTGTGTTGAGGTCAACTTATAGTTTGCCATGATCAGTTTGGTTTGGTGGTATATGAGCTGTGTTGTCTTGTGGTGCTCATGTTGGTGCTGTTTATTTTACTGTGTTAAAGATATATGATTCACATCTCTTCATGTTGGAAGTTATTAATGTGAGTTTTTTTTTGCACAAAGTGTTGAGCTAACACAAGAATAATCTTGCAATTCCTGAAATTTCTATGGGAGCATGTCTTAGCCTTGTGTTAATTGCTGAATGTAAAACCTCCATTTATATTTTGTTTGCTCATATTTTGTGTGCTTTCTTATGTTTGATTGTTCCAATTACCAGGATGATCTGAAGTACTCAAAAGAAGTGAACGGCACAAGAAGCTTCGTTTCTCATTGATGTTATGTGTGATCAACTAAAATTTTCCCATCTCATCCAATCTTTGTAGAACTATGTTGTTGTGCGCCTGTGCACTTGTTGGGTCTTTTTGCTGTGCACTTGCACTTGTAGCATTATTTTGCTGTGCACTTGTGCACTTGTTGGACCTTGGACCTTGATGTGTAGATGAGTTAATGGATGATGTATTGTATTTCATGTGATGTGTTACTGAAATGAAATATACAATTTATCTACAACATTGTATTCAGTTGTACTTGTTTTCATACGTGAGATATGCATGCTTTTGAAATAAATGCATCAGCCCAAATAATCAGACCATTTCAATAAAAAATAGGTACTGGGCCAGGCCCATGTAGGCTAGATTGGTGGACTGGGCTATGAAATTTATGATGATTCCATTTGGTCACTAAGAATGCCACGTCAGCTCAGCCATGTCAAATCCTACGTGGCTCAGGCAAGTGGGTAGTGACCTTTCTGAAATTTTGGTCGTTAGTCTAGCTATGACCAAAATTCCAAAAAGGTCAAGTTTGTTCGTTCTTGACGGCCAACTATTGACCTTCTGAATTTGATCAAAAAAGGTCAATAAACGATAAATATGATGAATCAACGACCAAAATGGGGAGTCATAATTGACTGTATTTCTTGTAGTGTTAGTTCATGATATTTGCTGAAACTTGAATGCTGGCTTTTCATGTTTACAACAACAAGAGCAAACAGAGTTTGTAAATTTTTTTTCTTTTTCTCTTTCAGTTTGTCAACTGAATTGCTTGAGGACAAGCAAGGGTTTAAGCTTGGGGGAGTTGATACGTCTCTGTCGTATCTACTTTTCCAAACACTTTTGCCCTTGTTTTGGACTCTAACTTGTATGATTTGAATGGTACTAACCTGGACTGACGCTGTTTTCAGCAGAATTGCCATGGTGTTGTTTTTTGTGCAGAAAATAAAAGTTCTCGGAATGACCTGAAACTCCACGGAACACCTTAGAAAAAACAATAAAAATCCTTGCAAAAGATGAAGACTAGGGGGCCCACACCCTGTCCACGAGGGTGGGGGGCGCCCCCCTAGGCGCGCCCCCTACCTCGTGGGTCCCCTGGTGGGCCTTCGACGCCAACTCCAACTCCATATATTGGCTTTCGGGGAGAAAAAAATCAGAGAGAAGAAATCATCGCGTTTTATGATACGGAGCCACCGCCAAACCCTAATCTCTCTCGGGAGGGCTGATCTGGAGTCCGTTCGGGGCTCCGGAGTGGGGGATTCGTCGCTGTCATCATCATCAACCATCCTCCATCACCAATTTCATGATGCTCACCGCCGTGCGTGAGTAATTGCATCGTAGGCTTGCTGGACGGTGATGGGTTGGATGAGATTTATCATGTAATCGAGTTAGTTTTGTTAGGGTTTGATCCCTAGTATCGATTATGTTCTGAGATTGATGTTGCTATGACTTTGCTATGCTTAATGCTTGTCACTAGGGCCCGAGTGCCATGATTTCAGATCTGAACCTATTATGTTTTCATGAATATATGTGTGTTCTTGATCCTATCTTGCAAGTCTATAGTCACCTACTATGTGTTATGATCCGGCAACCCCGAAGTGACAATAATCGGGACCACTCCCGGTGATGACCATAGTTTGAGGAGTTCATGTATTCACTATGTGCTAATGCTTTGTTCCGGTTCTCTATTAAAAGGAGGCCTTAATATCCCTTAGTTTCCAATAGGACCCCGCTGCCATGGGAGGGTAGGACAAAAGATGTCATGCAAGTTCTTTTCCATAAGCACGTATGACTATATACGGAATACATGCCTACATTACATTGATGAACTGGAGCTAGTTCTGTGTCACCCTATATTATGACTGTTACATGACGAACCGCACCCAGCATAATTATCCATCACTAATCCGGTGCCTACGAGTTTTCCATATACTGGTTCTCGCTTATTTACTTTTCTGTTGCTACTGTTACAATCACTACAAAATACCAAAAACATTACTTTTGCTGTCTTTACTTTTGTTACCGTTACCACCACTATCATATTACTTTTCTACTAAACACTTTGCTGCAGATACTAAGTTTCCAGGTGTGGTTGAATTGACAACTCAGCTGCTAATACTTGAGAATATCCTTTGGCTCCCCTTGTGTCGAATCAACAAATTTGGGTTGAATACTCTACCCTCGAAAACTGTTGCGATCCCCTATACTTGTGGGTTATCATGCCCTAACTTGGACAAGCATCCCACTTATGATTAACCCCTATTGCAAGCATCCGCAACTACAAAAGAAGGTATTAAGGGAAACCTAACCACAACATTAAGCATATGGATCCATATCAACCCCTAATGAAGCAACGCATAAACTAGGGTTTAAGCTTCTGTCACTCTAGCAACCCATCATCTACTTATTACTTCCCCATGCCTTCCTCTAGGCCCAAATAATGGTGAAGTGTGATGCAGTCGACGTTCACATAACACCACTAGAAGAAAAGACAACATACATCTCATCAAAATATCAAACGAATACCAAATTCACATGACTACTAATAGCAAGACTTCACCCATGTCCTCAGGAACAAACATAACTACTCAAAAAGCATATTCATGTTCATAATCAGAGGAGTAATAATATGCATAAAGGATCTGAACATATGATCTTCCACCAAGTAAACCAATTAGCATCAACTACAAGGAGTAATCAACACTACTAGCAACCCACAGGTACCAATTTGTGGTTTTGATACAAGATTGGATACAAGAGATGAACTAGTGTTTTGAGAGGAGATGGTGCTGGTGAAGATGTTGATGGAGATTGACCCCCTCTCGATGAGAGGATCGTTGGTGATGATGTTGGTGATGATTTCCCCCTCCCGGAGGGAAGTGTCCCCGGCAGAACAGCTCCGCCAGAGCCCTAGATTGATTCCGCCAAGGCTCCGCCTCGTGGCGGCGGAGTTTCGTCCCGTAAGCTTGCCCACGATTTTTTCCAAGGTAAAAGTGATGATATAGCAGAAGATGGACGCTGGAGGCCCACCAGGGGGCCCAGGAGATAGGGGGCCGCGGCCTATAGGGGGGCGCGCCCCCTATCTCCTGGACAGGGTGTGGGCCCCCTGGCCTATTTCTTTCGCTCATAAATTCTTATTAAATCCAAAAAGTTGTTTCGTGCAGTTTCAGGACTTTTGGAGTTGTGCAGAATAGGTTTCCAATGTTTGCTCCTTTTCCAGCCAGAATTCCAGCTGCCGGCATCCCCCCTCTTCATGGTAAACCTTGTAAAATAAGAGAGAATAGCCATAAGTATTGAGATATAATGTGTAATAACAGCCCATAATGCAATAAATATTGATATAAAAGCATGATGCAAAATGGACGTATCAACTACCCCAAGCTTAGACCTGGCTTGTCCTTAAGCGGAAGCCGAAATCGAAAAATATGTCCACATGTTTAGAGATAGAGGTGTCGATAAAAATAAAAGACGTACATGAGGGCATCATGATCATTCTAATAACAGCAACATATATAGGTTTTGTCATATGATTTCTCATGCTCAAGTAATAAGAAATTCACAATGTCAAGTATGGTTCAAAAACTTCATCGGGAACTAACAAACTATAATCTCAGTCATTGAGGCAATTGCAATTTATCGTAACATCAGAAAGAGTCAATAATAGAGCTTTTCAGCAAGCTCACATACTCAACTATCTCGTAGTCTCCTATAATCGCTAACACTCATGCAATACTTGTGGTTATAGAGTTTCAACCGGGCACTGAGAAAGATAGGGGCTTATTGTGTTGCCTCCCAACATATTCACCTTTAGGTGATGTCAACAATAATAGCCTATGCCAACTTACATCCAATTGGATATATATATATCATGATCTTTCAAACACGGGGAGCTTGCCAAAGGATAAAAAGAAAAAGGGGAAATGTGAGGATCACCTTGACTCAAGCATAAAGTAAAAACATAAAGTAAAAGATAGGCCCTTCGCAGAGGGAAGCAGAGGTTGTCATGCGCATTTAGGGTTGATGCACGAAATCTTAATGCAAAAGAATGTCACTTTATATTGCCCCTTGTATGTGGACCTTTATTATGCAGTCTATCGCTTTTATTACTTCCACAACAAGTTCGTAGAGAGCTTATTTTCTCTGCACTAATAAGTAATACATATTTAGAGAGCAATTTTTATTGCTTGCACCAATGACAACTTACTTGAAGGATCTTACTCAATCCATAGGTAGGTATAGTGGACTCTCATGGCAAAACTGGGTCTATGGATATTTGGAAGCACAAGTAGTACCTCTACTTTCTGCAAGAATTTTGGCTAGCATGAGGGGGAAAGGCAAGCTCAACATGTTTGGAAGGTCAATGACAATATACTTTAACTGAGATGTCGGAAAACATAAACCATTACGTTGTCTTCCTTGTCCAACATCAACCCTTTTAGCATGTCATACTTAATGAGTGCTTCACAGTCATAAAAGATGTTCAAGATAATATATTTATATGTGAACCCCTCTTTCCTTATCACTTCCTATTAATTGCAATGATGACCAAGGCTACATTCATCAACTCTCAACAATTTTTATGCCTCATACTTTCTATGTGTGAAGTTATCACTATCCATAAGATCAATATGAACCCTGATATTCTTTTTACTTTCTCAAGATCATAGAAATCATAGCAAAGCCCTTGACTCAACACTAATCTTTATTATAGATAGCACACGGACTTGATTACATAAAGAGATCACAATGAGAAACTCAAAACTACTTGATATCAAAACTTCCATCTACTAGATCAAGATACTACTGAAAGGACCGAACTAAATAAAGCGGTAAAAATAGGAGTGTGATGGTGATACAATACCGGGGCACCTTCCCCAAGCTTGGCGGTTGCCAAGGGGAGTGCCCATACCCATATAATTATTTCTTCGGAGGTGATGGAGGTGGTGATGATGACGGTGGATAATCGCACATCGAGCGTAAAAGTTCCTCCAACTTGCGAATACTGCCCTTGAGTCTGGCGATATGATCCTACAACAAGATATTCTCTTGTGTGAGATACTTGTTCTGTATGCGAGCTAACTCAATCATCTTGAAAGCTTCAATCTCTGTTGGAGTGAAAAGGTTAGGTAAAGGTTGAGGGACGTCTTCTTATTTCACCACCGGAGCTTGAACCTCCATGGCCTTCTTGATCCCTTCATCCTTGTTGATCTCTTCCGGTTCCTCTCTTTTCAGCTCTATCTTCAATAGCCAAGCATCCTTATCTTCGTTGTTGGAGGAGGGAGAAGTCATGGTACTCTAAATCTGCAACGGAGACAGCTCGAAACGAAAACAGAGGATATTTGCGTGATACAGTGGTCAAAACCTTCGGGAGTATATATAATGAATTTTTACCTACCAAAATACGTAACATACAAGAAAACGGAGTCCGGGAGGCACACGAGGTGCCCACGAGACAGGGGGCGCGCCCTACGGGGGGGCTCCTCTCTCGTGGGAGCCTCGTGTCCCTTTTGAACTACTTCTTTCTTCCTAAAATTCTTAAATAATCCAAAAGTGATAAAAATTGCCATTAGAGTTGTTTTGGAGTCGGTTTACTTACCGTACCACATACCTATGCCTTTTCGGAGTCTGGAACATTCTGGAAAGTGTCCCTTATGTATTCCTCAGGGGTTACGTTTCCATAATATTAGTTTCAACATTGATAGGATTACCTGAAATATAATGTTTAATTCTTTGACCGTTTACCACCCTCGGATTTGTGCCTTCGAAGTTGTTGATTTTTATAGCACCAGAACGATAGACCTCCTCGATAACGTAGGGACCTTCCCATTTTGAGAGAAGTTTTCCTGCAAAAAATCTTAAACGAGAGTTGAATAATAACACATAATCTCCTACGTTAAACTCACGCTTTTGTATCCTCTTATCATGCCAGCGTTTGAATTTTTCTTTGAAGAGCTTGGCATTCTCATAGGCTTGGGTTCTCCATTCATCAAGTGAGCTAATATCAAATAACCTTTTCTCACCGGCAAGTTTGAAGTCATAATTGAGTTCTTTAATAGCCCAATATGCCTTATGTTCAAGTTCAAGAGATAAATGACATGCTTTTCCATAAACCATCTTATAAGGAGACATACCCATAGGATTTTTGTATGCAGTTCTATAGGCCCATAATGCATCATCAAGTTTTTTGGACAAATTCTTTCTAGATCTATTCACAGTCTTTTGCAAAATTAATTTGAGCTCTCTATTGCTCAACTCTACTTGACCACTAGACTGTGGATGATAAGGAGATGCTATTCTATGATTTACATCATATTTAGCAAGCATCTTACGGAAAGCACCATGAATAAAATGTGAACCACCATCAGTCATAAGATATCTAGGGACTCCAAACCTCGAAAAAATAACTTCTTTAAGTATTTTAATATAAGTGTTATGATCAGCACTACTAGTTGGAATAGCTTCTACCCATTTAGTAACGTAATCAACAGCAACTAAAATATGTGTATAACCATTGGAGGCAGGTGTCGGTGTCAAAACCGGCGGATCTCAGGTAGGGGGTCCCGAACTGTGCGTCTAGGCGGATGGTAACAGGAGACAAGGGACACGATGTTTTACCCAGGTTCGGGCCCTCTTGATGGAGGTAAAACCCTACGTCCTGCTTGATTGATATTGATATTGTGGATGTTTACAAGAGTGGATCTACCACGAGATTAAGGAGGCTAAACCCTAGAAGCTAGCCTATGGTATGATTGTAATGGTTGTTGTTGTTGTGTCCTACGGACTAGAGCCATCCAGTTTATATAGACACCAGAGAGGGCTAGGGTTACATAGAGTCGGTTACAATGGTAGGAGATCTACATATCCGTATCGCCAAGCTTGCCTTCCACGCCAAGGAAAGTCCCATCCGGACACGGGACGAAGTCTTCAATCTTGTATCTTCATAGTCTTGGAGTCCGATCGATGATGATAGTCCGGCCGATGATAGTTCGGCTGATGATGGTAGTCCGGCTATCCGGACACCCCCTAATCCAGGACTCCCTCAGTAGCCCCTGAACCAGGCTTCAATGACAATAAGTCCGGCGCGTATATTGCTTGGCATTGCAAGGCGGGTTCCTCCTCCGAATGATAGAAGATGGTGAACACCAGGATAGTGTCCGGCTCTGCAAAATAAATTCCAAATTCCACCGTAGAGAGAATAATATATACACAAGTTCAATCTGCTGACGTTTTTTGTGGCATGACGTCACGCCACTACCAAGCCATTACTTGAATCGTTTTTACTCTACCACCTCAGCGCGTTTAGCGAAGCGGTTTCCTTGGCACGTCTTGTTGAAGCAGAGATCGTGTTCCCCCTTAATCCGGGATTCTCATCAATACGGACGTGGGTAACCCAACCGCGCCATTGATGCTGACGCTTGGGGGATAAGCGAGTTTTGCCAGGCTGGTGGGGGACGCGTAGACTTCGCCTGCCGATATAAGGGATAAGGATTCACCTTTTCACCTACGCCTTCTTCCTCATTTGCTTATCCATCTCCGCGCACTCGAGCTCCAGCGCCCAAGCCCGCACATCTCGTCTCAACCTTCCCCAGTCATGTCTGGAGCGGGAGGCAAGTGGATGACCTCCTCCGTTACGGAGGAGCACATCGAAAGACTGCGCAGCGCCGGCTACCTGTCCGGCGACATCGTGCACCGGCTGCCCGATGAGGGGCAGCTCATCCCCACCCCTAGGCACCATGAGAGGGTCGTTTTTCTTCCCCACTTCCTCCGCGGACTGGGCTTTCCACTTCACCCCTTTGTCCGGGGGCAAATGTTCTACTACGGCCTGGATTTCCATGATCTGGTGCCGAACTTCATCCTCAACATCTCGGCGTTTATCGTCGTGTGCGAGGCCTTCCTCTGCATCCAGCCCCACTTCGGCTTGTGGCTCAAGACCTTCAATGTCAAGCCGAAGGTAGTGAAGGGCACTCAAGCGGAGTGCGGAGGCGCCATGTTGGGCAAGATGCCAAACGTCCTTTGGTTCGAAGGGGCCTTCGTGGAATCCGTCAAGGGGTGGCAATCGGGGTGGTTCTATATCACCGAGCCGCGCGACCCTACGTGGGCGGCGGCCCCCGAGTTCAGATCTGGTATCCCCACGCAGCTCACCTCCTGGAAAGAGAAGGGCTTGTTGTGGGGTAGTTCGCAGGAGCTGACGGGACTCCAAGCCTGTATCCAGAAGCTGGTGAAGAAGCTCAGGCTGGTTAACATGGTCCAAGTCATGCTCGTCCGCCGGATTCTCCCATGCCAAGAGCGGGCATTCAATCTGTGGGAGTTCAATCCGGAACAGCACCAGGCGCTGAGCGGGCTCTTCGACACGACGTAGGAAGGCGCCTGGAGGGTGTTGTTTAAGGGCGCTGAAGCCCCCGCATCCGCGACCGAAGATCGTGGATTTCGCTCGCAGCACCAAGCCGACGAGGTAAGTGATTCTACCCCTTTGCGGGACACTTGTTTTTCATAGTTTGACTCTATGCGGGTTTTAATTTCCCCTTTTCCTTCGACAGGACTGGATGAGGAAGGCGGAGCAGATTATCTGCCCGGCTCCTACGCCAGAAAACCCAGTAAGACGCCCGTCTAGCGAGGCTGCTGGTTCCGGCACCGCACGTGGTGCCAGAGAAGAAGGCCAAGAAGGAGGTCACGGGTGCTCGAAAGAGTTCCTGTTTTCAGGTGTCCGACGACTCCGGGGCGGACTCCTCCCCCGAAAACGAGGAGGAGAAAGAGGACTCTCTCCCAGAGGAGGGAGAGAGGAAGAGAAAGGCTTCCTCAACAGGGGAGGCCGAAGGGTCCAAGAGGGGAAGGACTATTCCCCTGGACAGCTCCGCCAACATCAACGTTGGTGAGGAAGAATGGCCTTCAAGGGCCAGGCCTCCAGCGAGATCGTAAGTATCCGGATTCCTGAGTGATTTATAATTTCTTTTTCTGTGTCACATAGTGTCATTCTGATGCCGCATGTTGCCTGTAGTCCGGCCAATGATGATCTCCCCGCTTCATCGAGCGGGTCGTTGGCTCCGTCGGATGTAGACTCCATCCCGACCGCCTCCACCCCTCGCGACACCGAGGAGGACGATGTGGGATCCCAAGAAGGGACCCATCAGGGGGAGGCTCCGGAGGCGCCACAAGGCGTCCTCCCGGACTTTGCGCCGGACTCCATATCAGAACCCGCAGTGGTTCCGGAGTCCGGCCGGCGGCCCCTTCGCAAGGAGGGCAAGACCGTGACGCCGGCGGCTTCCGTCCAACCAGAGGCGCCGGACAATTTGTTGGAGGTGCTCCAGAGCGCTTCCATCGAGGAAGAACACCGCTTGCCGGACAATTTGTTGGAGGCGCTTCAGAAGGTACAGCTTGCCAAGAGCGGGCTGACCGAAGCCTGCAGTAGCCTTCTATCAGGCTTTGAGGTAAGAAGTTAAAAATATGCAATGTAATACTGCATAGACAGTAGCCCCTGATGCTCGGTTCGGTGTTCGAAAAGAAAAGCCGGACTGAGGATCTGAAAAAAAAAGATATACACAGGGTTGCTAAAAAATTATGTCAATATGGGTTGCAGGCTGCGCTGCTGACCTCTGCCGCACTGACTGCGGAGGTCGGTGCTTTGAAGTAGGAGCTCGAGCGGTCCGAGCAAGAGCTCGGCCGCGCCAAGAAGCAGCTCCAGGACAAAGAAGGTGAGTAACACCACTTTGAACTTGTACCTTACAGAAAAGGATTTAGGTTGCAACAAAAAATAACCAGGATAACATGGGTACTGCAGGGGCCACGAACGAGGTGGCGACCCTAAAGGAGGCCGTGTCCGCGGCCGAACGCAATGCGGCCGCGGAACGGGCAGAGCGAGAAAAGCAGGAGGCGCGGGTGGCGGTGGTTCGGCAAGAGCTCCAGGCTCTCATGGAAAAGCATGAGAGTTTGGAGCGTGACTCAAAGACTCGAGAGTCCGAGCTTGCCTCGGCTCTCGAAAGTGCCAAAACTGCCAAGGCCGATGCCCATAAGTCCCTTCAGGAGATTGAGTTGGTGAGGAAGATAGCGGCGGGTAAGGCATTTTTCATGCAAAGCAAGCATGTGAATGTAAATTACGTGTTACTTACCCGAATTCGGAGCTCTCCAGGGGCGTTTGCAGATCTGCCTCGCAGCGTGTCTGATGCCGCCGCATTCTACCGAGCCGAGGAGGGGAGCTCAACGGAGAAGGTCTTCTGGTCTCAGTATGCTGAGGCCGGCCATCCGGTGCCCCCTAGCGACCAGCTGAAGCAGCTGGTCGAGCTCCACAAGGTGGCCGAGCAGGCCATGAAGGGCCTCATAGTCCGGCTGTGGCCTGGAGAGGCCATGCCTGGGAGCTACTTCGGCCTCGTGCGACGGTTGGTGGATGCGTGCCCCTGGGTGGAGGTTATCAAGCGCTCCGCCTGTATTGAAGGTGCTCGTCGGGCCCTTGCCCGCGCAAAGGTGCATTGGGGCAAGCTGGATGCGGAGAAGCTAATCACTGACGCGCCACCAGCGGGCAAGGAATATCGTACGCCCGAGATGTACTATAAGACTGTCCTGAAGGGTGCCCGCAAGATTGCGGATGAGTGCCCCAGGGATGTAATTATTGAGTAAATTCGCAATGTGTTATCCTGTGCGCTGAAAACTTTGTTCATATGCGCTAAGCAACGCTTGTTAATTTAAAATATTACCTTCTGTGCGGCCGTTTATTAAATCTGAGAGATGGCAAGTCGTCGGCTTCAGCCCCCATGCCACGAGTGCTGGGGTGTTCGGGATAAACTTGAGCACTCTTGTTCCCATTTTTGGGTCCATCTAGGGAGGCGCTCAACACAACGAACAAGGCAACCGGACTTATAGTGCTTGAACACTCTCACTTAGCCATAGAATTCTATAATTTTAAATTTCGGCGAAGCCCCTAGTATTCGAAAGACCGAATTAGGGGCGCTATCCACGCCTTCGTCGGACATTATCCGGAACTTCGCTCAAAGCGGCGTAGGTCTTTAAGGACCCGAAAGGACCTCTCGAACAGCGACCAGTCTCTCGCCTTATCATGACAGTCAGTTTTAGCTTTCTCCACTGAGGCGTTAACCCGGCTCAACCGGGGCGCAATCGCAGTGTTTCTCCCAGTGCTACCTTAGCCGATAGAACGGAACGTAAGGTGCCAAACATGGGAGCCGGGCAAACCCAACTATTGACCCAAGACATGATTCGGAGCCGATTCATATAATGCTATAAGTTCGGGGTGCCGCACTTGTGAAAGTGTTCGGACTTTATCACACCATAATGCGGGGAACATAAGCCCCTGGTGTATTTGGCCGTACCAAAATGTACGGATGCAACATGTCGTAAATGAACATATATATATATAAGGTAATGCAATTATGGGCAAAAAGTGCTGCATTTTATTCGAGAAGATCTGCTATGAGTGCGGAATGATACAAATAGTGCAGAAAGCAAGGGATTGGACGAATTAAAGGCGTCTCCCTCCAGGGGTAGGCCGCGGAATGGTGTATTTAAAAAATTTAATGCTCGTAATGGAGACCACCTGAGTGTTCGTCGCGGCCTTTGTCCCTCCCTGGCTGTTGCATCATGAGTTCGGCAGGTTCGCCGCCGGACAGAGTTCTGTATAAAAAAGAGAGAAATAAAAGATAAAAAGAGCGACACACTTGGGAGCCCCTGGTGTGGTCGAACCGCACTCTGGGTCTGTTGTGGTTGTGCCTCTCCCCCTATGCCCATGGTATCTCCAGGGCGTAATTATGTACGCGGAGAGTTTGTCTTACAATTGTGCGAGGGCTGGGGTTGAGGCTGCATTGCTACGCGTGCCTCGGAACGTGCCAGGTGGTCTTGGTTGATGTTGCTCCGGGCGCGTTTGGCCGTGTCCGGTCGTTTAACGGCCGGACTCGAAAATTGCCTTAAAAGGCTGCTCTGTACTTCTGCCGCGAGAGCCGCTGTATGTTCCTCCGTTCGGAGGGAGCGTTCCGTGTTTCCATTGACCGTGATGACTCCACGAGGGCCTGGCATCTTGAGCTTAAGGTATGCATAATGCGGCACCGCGTTGAATTTTGCAACGCGGTTCGTCCGAGCAGAGCGTGATAGCCACTGCGGAACGGGACTATGTCGAAGATTAACTCCTCGCTTCGGAAATTATCCGGGGATCCGAAGACCACTTCCAGTGTAACTGAGCCTGTACAACTGGCCTCGACACCTGGTATGACGCCTTTGAAGGTTGTCTTTGTAGGTTTAATCCTTGAAGGGTCTATGCCCATCTTGCGCACTGTATCCTGATAAAGCAGGTTCAGGCTACTGCCGCCGTCCATCAGGACTCTCGTGAGGTGAAATCCATCGACGATTGGGTCTAAAACCAATGCGGCGAATCCGCCATGGCGGATACTGGTCGGATGGTCTCTTCGATCGAAAGTGATCGGGCAAGAGGACCATGGGTTGAATTTTGGGGCGACTGGCTCCATCGCGTATACGTCCCTTAGTGCACGCTTCCGCTCCCTCTTGGGTATATGCGTTGCGTATATCATGTTTACCGTCCGAACTTGAGGGGGGAATCCCTTTTGTCCTCTGTTGTTCGGCGGCCGGGTCTCTTCCTCGTCATCGCTGTGTAGCCCCTTGTCATTGTTTTCGGCGATTAATTTGCCTGCCTGCTTGAATACCCAACAATCTCTGTTGGTGTGGTTAGCTGGCTTTTCGGGGGTTCCATGTATTTGACAGGAGCGGTCGAGTATTCGGTCCAAATTGGACGGGCCCGGAGTGGTTCTTTTGAATGGCTTCTTCCGTTGACCGGGCTTGGAGCCTCGGAATCCGGCGTTGACTGCCGTATCCTCATTGCTGTCGCCGTTAATGCGGCGTTTGTTTTTGTTTCGACGCGACCTGCCATTGCGGTCCTTGGTATCCGGACTGCCAGCGTTTTTGCTGAGGTTGTTGCTGCGAGCTAGCCAGCTATCCTCTCCCGCACAGAAGCGGGTCATGAGTGATGTGAGGGCTGCCATGGATTTCGGCTTTTCCTGTCCTAGGTGCCGGGCCAGCCACTCGTCGCGGATGTTATGTTTGAAGGCAGCGAGGGCCTCTGCATCCGGACAGTCGACGATTTGATTTTCTTGTTAAGAACCGTGTCCAGAATTGCCTGGCCGATTCGTCTGGCTGCTGGATTATGTGGCTTAGGTCATCTGCGTCCGGTGGTCGCACATACGTGCCCTGGAAATTGTCGAGGAATGCGGCTTCCAGGTCTTCCCAGCATCCAATTGACTCTGCGGGCAGGCTGTTAAGCCAATGCCGAGCTGGTCCTTTAAGCTTGAGCGGGAGATATTTGATGGCGTGAAGATCGTCGCCGCGGGCCATATGTATATGGAGGAGATAATCCTCAATCCAAACCGCGGGGTCTGTTGTGCCATCGTAGGATTCGATATTAACGGGTTTAAACCCTTCGGGGATTTGATGATCCATTACTTCGTCAGTGAAGCATAGTGGGTGTGCGGCGCCTCTGTATTGAGCAATATCGCGACGTAGCTCGAGAGAGCGTTGTCTGCTGTGTTCGGCCCGGCCGGAGTAGTTGTATCCGGCGCGACGGTATTCGTCGTGGGTCTTGGGGCGCCCACGTGATCCATAGATAGATCTGGATTGTCTTGCCTTGTCCTCCAATATATCCCGCAAGTCCGGCGCGTTCCCCCGTGGCTTCATGCTTTTTGAGCGATGCCGGGGTACGGTTTTGGTGGAGGGCTTGCACGCCTCTCTGTCGCGGCCACGAGGTGGTCGGTCTGCCGTATTGTGCGCTGGTGATGCAGGTTTGTACGCTTCCTCCTCTAGTCGGGGGAGCAACTTGCGTTTTGGGTAACTTTTGGAGGGGCATTCGAGTTCATACTCTTCGGCCGCGAGGACCTCGGTCCATCTGTCGGCCAGTAGGTCTTGATCAGCTTGAAGCTGTTGCTGCTTTTTCTTTAGGCTGTTTGCCGTGGCCATTAGCCTGCGTCTGAAACGCTCTTGTTCGACGGGATCCTCAGGCACGACGAATTCGTCGTCGTCGAGGCTTGCCTCGTCTCCGGAGGGAGGTAAGTAATTATCATCCTCGACCTCTTCGTCTGCCGCCCTCTCGTGAGGGCTTGCTTCTGCCTCCTCCTGCGCTGGATCGTGCTGGAGGGGGTTGTCTTCGGCACTTTCTGGGGTGTTATTATCTCCTGTGCCGGAATCTCCATTCTTGCTGTGGCGGGATTTAGAGCGGCGCCGCTGACGTCGGCGCTTGGGCTGTTTCTTTAAGGAATCGGCCTCCGTTGCTTCTTCGCCGTCCCCATCTTTTGGGGTGTCCACCATGTATATGTCGTATGACGAGGTGGTCTTCCAGTGTCCTGTAGGCACTGGTTCTTGATAGTCTCCGGCATCGTCGTCCATACCGTCGATGTCTTCGGAGTCGTAGTCGAGTACGTCGGTTAGATCGTCGACGGTGGCTACGAAGTGGGTGGTGGGTGGGCTCTGAATTTCTTCGTCGTCCGCGTCCCAACCATCCTGGCCGTAGTTCGGCCAGGGCTCTCCGGATAGCGAGAGATGCTTCAGCGAATTTAAGATATCGCCGAAGGGTGAGTGCTGAAAGATGTCCGCAGCGGTGAATTCCATGATCGGCGCCCAGTCGGATTCGACTGGCAGGGGCGCAGGAGGTTCGGAGTCCGGCAGAGAGTCCGGCACCTCGGAGTCATGAGCTTTATGCGGGACAAGGTAAGTGTTCGGCTCCATCGCCGTAGAAGTTGCAGCTCCCGAGGCGGTGTCCAGCCATCCGTCCTCGATCTGAGCGATCGGCTCCGGACTATGGGTCGGAGCGGATTCGTGTGCGGCCTCCAAGGTGCTGTCCGGCGGCAGAGTTAGGTCGTGCCCATCGTGACAGCGCGGCACGCTCGGCTGTGGCTCAGATCCATCGAAGATCAAGTCCCCGCGGATATCGGCCGTGAAGTTTAGGCTTCCAAACCTGACCTGACGGCCAGGGGCGTAGCTTTCGATCTGCTCCAGATGGCCAAGTGAGTTGGCCCGCAGTGCGAAGCCGCCGAATACGAAGATCTGTCCGGGGAGAAAAGTCTCACCCAGGACTGCGTCGTTGTCGATTGAAGAGGCCATCAAGCCTATCGGTGACGACACAGAGGAACTCTCAATGAAAGCACCAATGTCGGTGTCAAAACCGGCGGATCTCGGGTAGGGGGTCCCGAACTGTGCGTCTAGGCGGATGGTAACAGGAGACAAGGGACACGATGTTTTACCCAGGTTCGGGCCCTCTTGATGGAGGTAAAACCCTACGTCCTGCTTGATTGATATTGATATTGTGGATGTTTACAAGAGTGGATCTACCACGAGATCAAGGAGGGTAAACCCTAGAAGCTAGCCTATGGTATGATTGTAATGGTTGTTGTTGTTGTGTCCTACGGACTAGAGCCATCCGGTTTATATAGACATCGGAGAGGGCTAGGGTTACATAGAGTCGGTTACAATGGTAGGAGATCTACATATCCGTATCGCCAAGCTTGCCTTCCACGCCAAGGAAAGTCCCATCCGGACACGGGACGAAGTCTTGAATCTTGTATCTTCATAGTCTTGGAGTCCGGTCGATGATGATAGTCCGGCCGATGATAGTTCGGCTGATCATGGTAGTCCGGCTATCCGAACACCCCCTAATCCAGGACTCCCTCAGCAGGAAAATGTCCCATATAATCAAAGCCCCAAACATCAAACGGTTCAATAACAAGAGAGTAATTCATAGGCATTTCTTGACGCCTACTAATGTTACCTATTCTTTGACATTCATCACAAGATAAGACAAACTTATGAGCATATTTGAAGAGAGTAGGCCAATAAAAACCAAATTGTAGTACCTTGTGTGCAGTTCTATCTCCAGCGTGGTGTCCTCCATAGGATTCAGAGTGACACTTGCGTAGGATCTGTTTCTATTCATGCTCAGGCACACAACGTCTAATGACACCATCTACTCTTTCTTTATAAAGGTGTGGATCATCCCAGAAGTAATGTCTTAAATCATAAAAGAACTTTTTCTTTTGCTGGTATGTGAAACTAGGTGGTATATATTTAGCAACAATGTAATTAGCATAGTCAGCATACCAAGGAGTAGTACGAGAAGCATTGACGACCGCTAATTGTTCATCAGGAAAGCTATCATTAATAGGCAGTGGGTCATCAAGAAAAATCTCTAACCTACACAAGTTGTCTGCAACGGGGTTCTCAGCTCCCTTTCTATCAATAATATGCAAGTCAAATTCTTGGAGTAGGAGAACCCATCTAATGAGTCTAGGCTTAGCATCTTTCTTTTCTATAAGATATTTAATAGCAGCATGATAGTGTGAATAGTAACTTTGGAATCGACAATATAAGGTCTAAACTTATCACATGCAAACACAACTGCTAAGAACTCTTTTTCAGTAGTAGCATAGTTTCTCTGGGCAGTATCAAGAGTCTTACTAGCATACTGGATAACATTCAATTTCTTATCAACTCTTTGCCCTAAAACAGCACCTACAGTATAATCGCTAGCATCACACATAATTTCGAAAGGTAAATTCCAATCAGGTGGATGAACAATAGGTGCAGTGATCAAAGCTTTCTTGAGTGTTTCAAATGCTTCTACACAATCATCATCAAAGACAAAAGGAATATCTTTTTGCAATAAATTAGTCAGAGGCCTAGAGATTTTAGAAAAGTCCTTAATGAACCTCCTATAAAAGTCGGCATGACCAGGAAAACTTCTTATACCTTTTATGTCCTTGGGACATGGCATCTTTTCAATAGCATCAACTTTGGCTTTATCAACTTCAATACCTCTCCCGGAGATCTTGTGCCCCAAGACAATGCCTTCATTAACCATAAAGTGACACTTTTCCCAATTTAGGACGAGACTAGTGTCTTCGCATCTCTGCAAAACTCGATCAAGGTTGCTCAAACAATCATCGAAAGAGGATCCATAGACGGAGAAGTCATCCATGAATACCTCACAAATCTTTTCACAAAAATCAGAAAATATAGCCATCATGCATCTTTGAAAGGTAACAGGTGCATTACATAAACCAAAAGGCATACATCTATAAGCAAAAGTACCAAAAGGGCAAGTAAAAGTAGTTTTAGATTGATCCTTCGCTGACACAGGTATTTGAGAGAAACTAGAATAACCATCCAGAAAGCAAAAATGTGTGTGTTTGGATAGCCTTTCTAGCATTTGATCAATAAAAGGTAAAGGGTAATGAACTTTCTTAGTAGCTTTATTTAACTTACGGAAATCAATTACCATCCTATAGCCTATAATAATTCTTTGCATGATCAATTCATCTTTATCATTAGGAACAACAGTAATACCTCCCTTTTTAGGGACACAATGGACAGGGCTTACCCATTCACTATCAGCAACGGGATAAATAATACCTGCATCAAGGAGCTTTAGTATCTCCTTTCTTACCACTTCCTTCATCTTGGGATTTAATCGTCTTTGAGGATCTCTAACTGGTTTGGCATCTTTCTCCACTGAAATTTTGTGTTGACATAATGTGGGACTAATGCCCTTAAGATCATCCAGAGTATATCCAATAGCAGCTCTGTGCTTCTTCAGAGTTTTCAATAATCTTTCTTCTTCTTTCTCTGAAAGGTTAGCACTAATAGTAACAGGATATATTTCTTTTTCATCAAGATAAGCATACTTAAGATTATCAGGTAAGGGTTTGAGTTCAAACACGGGATCACCCTTGGGTGGAGGGGGATCCCCAAGAATTTCAACGGGAAGGTTATGTTTCAGCATAGGTTCTTGTTTAAGGAACACTTCATCTATTTCTTCCCTTAATATCATTTTCATGGTCTAGCAAATATTGTTCTAACGGATCAGTTGGAGGAACAGCAATGGAAGCAAGACCAATAATTTCATCCTTACTAGGTGGTTCCCTTTCACGAGGTTGTCTACTAAACTTGGCAAAATTAAACTCATGAGACATACCATCTATGCCAACAGTGATGACCTTCCTTTCACAATTAATCTTAGCACTAGCAGTATTCAAGAAGGGTCTACCAAAAATAATGGGACAAAAATCATCTTGTGGGGAAGCAAGAACAAGAAAATCAGCAGGGTATTTAATCTTCCCACACAAGACTTCAACATCTCTAACAATCCCAATAGGTTTAATGGTGTCCCTATTAGCAAGCTTAATAGTAACATCAATGTCTTCTAATTCAACAGGTGCAATATCGTGCATAATTTCTTTATAAAGATCATAAGGTATCGCACTAGCACTAGAACCCATATCACATAAGCCATGATAACAATGATCTCCTATTTTAATAGAAATAACAGGCATGCCTACAACAGGTCTACGTGTTTTAGTATCGGGTCTAGCAATATTAGCAGTTTCACCCAAGAAAGAGATAACATGCCCATCTAAGTCCTCATCCAAGAGATCTTTAATCATAGCAATACCAGGTTCAACATTAATTTGCTCAGGAGGTGTATAGGTCCTAGTATTACTCTTACGAACAACAGTCGAAGCTTTAGCATGATCTTTTATCCTAACAGGAAAAGGAGGTTTTTCGACATAAGCAGTAGGAATAATAGGATCACTATATGTAATAGTCTTTTCTTTGACTGTAATAGGTGCAACTACTTTCACTTCAACAGGAGGATTATATTTAAACCACTTCTCTTTAGGGAGATCAACGTGAGTAGCAAAAGTTTCACAAAAAGTAGCTACTATCTTAGAGCTAAATCCACGGAAAGCATTGGTATCCATAAAACATTTAACACAATCGAACTTAGGTGTCATACCTGACTCCTTACCATCGTCGAAACCCCAATCCTGAGAGTTGCATTTAATTCTTTCCAATAAGTCCCATTTGAAATCAATAGTCTTCAGCATATAGGAACCAGCACAGGAAGTATCGAGCAGGTTGCGATTATCAAGAGAAAGCCGAGCATAAAAATTCTGAATAATCATTTCCCGAGAGAGCTCATGATTGGGGCATGAATATAACATTGACTTAAGTCTCCCCCAAGCTTGAGCGATGCTTTCTCCTTCGTGAGGCCAGAAATTATATATGTAATTACGATCACGATGAACAAGATGCATAGGATAGAACTTCTGGTGAAATTCCAACTTCAGTCGCTTATAATTCCAAGATCTCGTATCGTCACATAGCCTATACCATGTCATTGCATCTCCCTTCAAAGATAAAGGGAAGACCTTCCTTTTGACAACATCATCGGGAATACCTGCAAACTTAAATAATCCACAAACTTCATCCACAAAGATAAGGTGTAAATCGGGATGCAATGTTCCGTCTCCTGCAAAAGGATTAGCTAACAGTTTTTCTATCATACCCGAAGGAATCTCAAAGTGAATATTTTCATAAGGTTCAGTAGGTTGACGAGCATATCTTTGCTCTTCTGGTTGGGGTGAAAATACCCCAAACAAGCCCCTCAAAGGATTAGTTTCCATAGTGACAAGTAACAGAAAATTTCAGCACACTATATAAATGTTTCCTTACCAAGTTCCACTCACCAAAAGCGCTACACTCCCCGGCAACGGCGCCAGAAAAGAGTCTTGATGACCCACAAGTGTAGGGGATCTATCTAGTCCTTTCGATAAGTAAGAGTGTCGAACCCAACGAGGAGCAGAAGGAAATGATAAGCGGTTTTCGATAAGGTTTTCTCTACAAGCACTGAAATAGTAGGTGATAGATAGTTTTGTGATAAGATAAATAGTAACGAGAAAAAAGTAAATAAATTAAATAAAGTGCAGCAAGGTGTCCCAATCCTTTAGGTAGCAAAGGATAAGCCTGGACAAATTCTAATAATGAAGAAGGAGCTCCCAAGTACACATTGGGAATTATTGTCAAGCTAGTTTTCATCACGTTCATATGATTCGCGTTCGATACTTTGATAATTTGATATGTGGGTGGACCGGTACTTGGGTACTTCCCTAACTTGGACAAGCATCCCACTTATGATTAACCCCTATTGCAAGCATCCGCAACTACAAAAGAAGGCATTAAGGTAAACCTAACCACAACATTAAGCATATGGATCCATATCAACACCTAACGAAGCAACACATAAACTAGGCTTTAAGCTTCTGTCACTCTAGCAACCCATCATCTACTTATTACTTCCCCATGCCTTCCTTTAGGCCCAAATAATGGTGAAGTGTCATGTAGTCGACGTTCACATAACACCACTAGAGGAAAAGACAACATACATCTCATCAAAATATCGAACGAATACCAAATTCACATGACTACTAATAGCAAGACTTCACCCATGTCCTCAGGAACAAACGTAACTACTCACAAAGCATATTCATGTTCATAATCAGAGGAGTAATAATATGCATAAAGGATCTGAACATATGATCTTCCACCAAGTAAACCAATTAGCATCAACTACAAGGAGTAATCAACACTAATAGCAACCCACAGGTACCAATTTGTGGTTTTGATACAAGATTGGATACAAGAGATGAACTAGGATTTTGAGAGGAGATGGTGCTGGTGAAGATGTTGATGGAGATTGACCCCCTCCCGATGAGAGGATCGTTGGTGATGATGTTGGTGATGATTTCCCCCTCCCAGAGGGAAGTGTCCCCGGCAGAACAGCTCCGCCAGAGCCCTAGATTGATTCCGCCAAGGTTCCGCCTCGTGGCAGCGGAGTTTCGTCCTGTAAGCTTGCCCACGATTTTTCCCATGGTAAAAGTGATGATATAGCAGAAGATGGACGCTGGAGGCCCACCAGGGGGCCCAGGAGATAGGGGGCCGCGCCCTATAGGGGGGTGCGCCCCCTGTCTCCTGGACAGGGTGTGGGCCCCCTGGCCTATTTCTTTCGCTCATAAATTCTTATTAAATCCAAAAAGTTGTTTCGTGGAGTTTTAGGACTTTTGGAGTTGTGCAGAATAGGTTTCCAACGTTTGCTCTTTTTCCAGCCAGAATTCCAGCTGCCGGCATCCCCCTCTTCATGGTAAACGTTGTAAAATAAGAGAGAATAGCCATAAGTATTGAGATATAATGTGTAATAACAGCAATAATGCAATAAATATTGATATAAAAACATGATGCAAAATGGACGTATCAATCGTCGCTCCGACAAGAAGGTTGACCGTCACTTTTGCAACATGTCGACCAAGCGAACAACTCTGCCGCACAAGCGACACAAGATTGCCACCCAAGCCATGCCAAATTGTTTCCCCATCCCATGGGACTGCAGCCACATCGCCTTCAGAAGTCACTGCCTCGGCGTAAACCAACCATTTGAGGCCACTGCCGCAAGAGGATTCCTACGCAACTCCCACAAGTTTTCTCTTCAAAGTAACGCCCCAAAAGGGAAGCGACGGAAAGTTTGACAACCTTATTGAATCATTGGGGACAAGTGTGTTCTGTGTGTTGTGTGCAGGTACTGATCAGTAGTTGATACCGAGATAATTTGTATTGGTTCTATAAAACCTTGGTTCTCAATCGAGGGAAATAGTTATTGGTAGGTTACATCATCCTTACACTTGAGGGTTACCCAATCACTCCTATGGGAGAACAATCAGTCAGCAGTGCCCCCAAGAGGCGCCGGAATTACGACAATTTTCGTGAGGACTCCGACACAGCTCACTTATGCGAGATCATTCTTGCACCTAGGTTGGAGTGCCTGCCAATTCCCATAGGATTCACCAAGCACATGACAACCATTCCATCATAAATCGTGCTGATGACGAACACCGGCTGCGCCTGGAAAATCACAGTCTGGGTGGTCGACGGCAGGCTCACCATTGATAAAGGGTGGCCTCCCTTCACCTTAACTGATCGACTCAAGATCTGGTACCTCGTGACCTTCAAGGTGGTGACTCTCGACATCTTCAAGGTGATCATCTTCTACACCATGGGCGTTGACACTGGTGGAAAAAGGGCCTTTGGTCGCGGTTCGCAACTACCATTAGTCGCGGTTGCGCAACCGCGACCAAATAGGCGCGACTAAAGGCCCCCCCTTTAGTCGCGGTTGCTTAAGAACCGCGACTAAAGGCCCGTCCACGTGGGCGCCAGGCGGCCGTCGGGGCGGAGGACCTTTAGTCGCGGTTCTTCTGGCCAACCGCGACTAAAGGCCGCCGCAGGTTTAGGGTTTTAGCCCCCCCCCCCCAAACCTGTTTTCTATTTAATTTGTATTGTTTTATTTCTTTTGTGCTTTATTTTAATTTTGAAGGAGTTTCACATATTCTACGGTACTACATACATGCATATGAATGTACAATTTCAAACAAATTTGAAATTAGAACCAAAAAGAATTCAAGAGGAATATACAATATATATTCAATATCATCGGATGACCATATACAATTTTGAACAAGTTTCCATACATAATTTAATGCATATAAAGTTCTACGTCCTCGTAATGGTGTTCTCCTTTAGGATGGAGGACTTCCCTCCTGAACCATCCAGCTAGTTCCTCTTGAAGTGGTCGGAAGCGAGCTTCTGGACTAAGCATCATCCGGAGGTTATTCCTCTGAGCATTGGTATCACTCGGAACCCGCTCAGAGGTGTATCTCCGGATAATCTCACAGACATAGTATCCACATAGATTGGTCCCCGCTGGCTGAATATCCCCACCATTCTTAGCCTTTGACCTTTTGAATTCTAGCTCTTTTTTGAATTCACCGACCTTTGTATCTACGAACCGTCTCCAAACCCTACGAGGCAAAGAAAATTAAATGAACAAGAGAGTTATTAGTTACTTGATATTAGGAAATGAACGAAATAGGCCGATCGATATAGTCAACTTTAATTACTAGCAGAATCCAGTGGAACCTGCGGACACGATACATGCACAGTACGTCATGCATAACTCATCGATTAGCCGGCCACATACCATGCATGGAGTAAACAAAAGAGAATGTGCTCAAGACAGAAACACTCACCTAAAATGGTAAGGAAATAGAATATCACTTTTGAGTTCCTGCTTTGTAAGAAACTGCCACAGGTCTGCCTCCATGTCGGCGGGGTGATGCTCCAACACATATCCATTAACGATGTGTGGGTCAATGAACCCAACATCATGGATGTTCCTTACTCTGCATTCCTTAATCTTCATTCTGCATGTATAATAGCGGACACAACAATATAGTTAGGACATATATATAGTGCAGGCAATATGAACGAGATGGGGTAGAAATAAATCACTTACAGAATGTAGCAACTGATGATAGATTTGTCGAGCTCGCGCAGATTGAAATGCTGGAACAATTCACTCAGATGAATTTGTACATAGTAATGTTTGAAGTGATGCTCATATCTAACTTCCGCATAAATATATTCTTTGGTGTTTTTATTTTTTATGTAACCCTTGTACCATTTCAGCAGACCTTTCATTTGTGGAGGTAGATCCTCTTCCTGCGCAGGCTCGACGAGAGGCCCATTCTTCACATATGTAATTACTACCTCCTTCACTGGCGCCTCATCAAGGCCTAACAGTTCACGAAGAGTAATACCTAAGTTGGCCGCTTGTTCTCTGGCACTCGTTACAGTCAATCCATGTGCTGCCGCAGCTGCTATGATATCGGGGTCATCCGGACCGGCCGCTTTCACTATAAGCGGGGCAATCAATTGTTTACTTTGTTCCCCGAGCTGGGCAACTCGTTTCCCGCTTTTTTTACTTTCTAATTCCGTTTTCTCAGCCTCCTCCAAGGCTTTGTTCTCCTGGTTCTCCGCCCGCTCTTTCTTCTCCTTCAACATGAGTGCCTGCCTACGAAGTTCACGTGCATAGTCGTCAGGCAGATTCTTCGCGGCTTGGGACGGTGTGCTCAAAAATGACTTAGCCCACTTCTTTTGCTCATCAGAAAATACTGGCTTGGGCTCGGGCTCTCTTTTCTTCTTGTAGTCCGCCTTCCATTTCTCATGATCAGCAGCCGCGGCCGCGGCAGTTTCCTCGGCACTACGTTCCCAAGGCCTTGTGGGGAGAGGCTTCAGTGATGGCTCCGGTACCTTTGTGGTCTTAGGTACATAAGGGTCCGGGTTAATAATCCAGGACTACTTCTGCTTCTTTGCCGGAGGTGGATTGGGGGCGGCGTCTGATCACCCGCCGGACGAGGACTGGGGGGCGGCGTCTGATCACCCACCGGACGTTGTGGACTGGGGGGCGTCGGCTGACGTGATGGAGGTGTAGGTGAACCGCCACCACCACCACCACCACCACCACCGCCACCGCCACCACCACCATCGTAGGGGGGTGGACTTGTTGTCCTTGGCGCCTCGCCTGGAAACTTGATAAACTTCTTTTGCCATAGAATGAAATGGCGCTTGACATCTCCAAGACTTTTCTCCCCTTCAGGTGTAGCAATGTCAATCTCCAGGTCCTCAAACCCTTGGACTATGTCCTCCACCGTGACACGAGCATAGCCATCTTGAATGGGGTTGTTGTGGTGGAGTGCTCCAGGTAAACATGGTAAAGCACTGCCGATGGCTACCTTCATGGACATGTTCCCGATAGGATAATACAGATGACATTCTTTCATCTCCTTTATATCGTCCACGGGGTAGCGAGGAGGCTCAGATGCAGTAATTTCGACCACCAGAGGCTCCGGTGCAGTAATTTCGATCGTCGGTGCATCTGCACCAGCCGGTGGGGCCTCCGTGGAAGCCACGCTGCTTCTCCGCTGCTGGCTTCCGAGATCCGCTGGATGATCTTCATGCTGTGCCCGAGCTGCATCTCTTTCGGCTACTAGTACACTCACGGTTTTCTTCATCACATCCATTTCCGATGCCAACCGCGCCACAACATCTGCTTCCCGATCCATCTTTCTCTTCCGGCTTCTGTAACCGTACGGGTCATCGTTCTGGGGGAACCCTATTTTCCACGGAATGTGCCCCATGCCTCGTACACGTCCTCCGTGTTCAGGATTCCCGAGGGCTTTTGTCAGCGCTTCGTTCTCTCTGTTGAACTTGATCTTCCCCTCTTGAGCATCCCTCATTGCGTCAATAAGGGCTTGGGTGGGTTTAATTATTTTGCCCCAGTAAACACACTCCCCTGTCTCCGGGTTCAGCGTTCCCCCATGCCCGTACCACCAGCTTTTGGCCCTTGGGTCCCATCCCTCCGTACCTGGACGGATTCCTCGCGCCCTCAACTCGTTCTCCATCTTCTCCCACCTAGGCTCCCAAAGGCGATACCCTCCTGGCCCCATAATATGATTGTACTCCTTCTTAGCCGCATTTTCCTTATTTTTTTCGATATTTGAATGAACTTCTCCGATTTCTTTTGCTTCACAAATTCTGGCCAATCATGTTTCAGTTTCTCATATTGTCCTCTGAAATCCGGAGTCTTGTTCTGCTTGACAAAGTCATGGGCTAGATTTTGCTTAAATTTCCGGAATGCGTCGGCCATCTTATGAAGAGCGAACTGTTTGACTAGCCTCCTCCTCTCCTTGTTTTCCTCAATCTTGTTACCCTCCTCATCGAATTTGTTGTATTCCGGAGGTAGAACGAAATGTTCCATAAGCTTCTTGAAGCAATCTTTTTTGTTCTCTTATCGACAAAAGTGAAACCAGCAATTCGTGCCTTCTTTGGCTTATTCCACTCCTGGACGGTGATCGAGACGTTGTCTCTAACAACGGCTCCGCATTGGTTGACAAACTTGGTGGCGTTCTTGCGGGGCTCCAGCGGCCTGCCGGTTGCACTGTCGACAACCTCGATGGTGCATGTTTCTCCTTGTTTCATCGTCTTGGTTGCGCCATGCTTTGACGACGTACTCGATTGTTTCGACGATCCGGTCGAGGGATAAAATAAGAAAGAGAGTCGCGCGCGTTAGTACACACATATTTATTCAAATCAGTTAGTTTGTATCACCAAAGGCTCAATGTATATATATACCTCAGCGCCGGAGGTGGTTGCTACTTCCATTTGAAGATCGTCGTTTATCGACGTTTGTTCGGCATCATCTTGCTGACGGCGCCCTTCATCTTCACCGTCAAGGTTCAGATAAGAAGAGATATCATCTTCTTCTTGTCCGGTCGGCACATATAGAATATCGCCATTTATGATGCCGAACATATGTGCTTCACCGTCCGGATCATAGTTGTCCATAATCGGGTCAGCTCTATCGTCCGCCATTATGTCAGTCCTGAAAACATGTAGTAAAAACAAATTAATTAAGTGAAGAAGGGGGGCGGTGGCGGTGGCGGTGGCGAAAGGGCGGTGGCAAAAGGAGGGGGCGAGGAAGGGGTGGGAGAGGGTGTCGCGGTAGAGCGCGAGACGGGGCGGCAGACGACGGCATCACGGAGAGGGAGGCGAGGACAACACACATGTATAACCCTCGCCGCCCCCTCTCGATCCCAAAAAAAACACCGCGCGCATCGCCGCCCCCCTCGCCGCCCCCTCTCCGTATATGCGCGGGGTCGTGTACATTTTTTTAAAGCGGGATCGTTGCACATTGACGCGTGGGGTCGTTGTATATATTGATTATCGAGTTTTACTTTTTTTGTTGTTAATTATCAAGTTTTATATACGTTTTTTGTTAATTATCAAATTTTACGGTTTTTTTTGTTAATTATCAAGTTTTAAGTTATTTTACCGTTTTTGTTAAACTAATTAACTAGTTAAAATTAAAAAGAACAAAAAAAAGAAAAAAAAAGAAAAAATTCCGGTGGCCCGCGGCGCCCCTCTCTCTCTCTCCACGATCTCGCTCTCTGTCTGAGAGAGGCGCGCGCGTGCGCACGCGGCAGTACCGAGGCCGGCCGGCGGCGTTGAGGGCGGGCGAGCGAGGCGGCGCGCGCGCGGTGGGCGAGGGAGGCCGGTGATAGCGGCCGGCGGCGCCGTACGTGGGCGAGAGGGGGCGGCGCGCGTGGGCCGGGGCGGGGCGCGGTGTGCAAACATACGGCGGACGGGGCGGCCGGGGCGCGAGAGGACGATGACAGCGCGGTGGGCGACGGCGGGCGGCGTCGAGGGCGAGGGCGACGGCGGGCGGCGTCGAGGACGAGGGCGACGGCGGCAGGCCTTCGGCGCGGCAGAGAATCGGAGAAGACGAGAAATGGAGGCGACGGTTCGGGCCCTTGTATTTATAGCCCCCCCCCCCTTTAGTCGCGGTTGGGGAGGCGACCCGCGACTAAAGGGTAACCTTTAGTCGCGGTTGGCCAGACCAACCGCTACTAAAGGGTTTTTTGGCGGGTTTTTGCGTTCCCGCGCGCAACGACCTTTAGTCGCGGTTGGCCAGGCCAACCGCGACTAAAGGTATTTTTCAAAATACTTTTTCTTTTTCAAAATCTTAAAAATACAAATAATATATCAAAAAATTCAGAAAAATAAAACTAATTCAATTCAATATGTTAAAAACACAAATATTATATCAAAAAATTCAGAAAAATAAAACTAATTCAATTCAAAATTCTAAAAATACAAATAATATATCAAAAAATTAAGAAAAATAAAACTAATTCAATTCAAAATGTTAAAAATACAAATAATATATCAAAAAATTCAGAAAAATAAAACTAATTCAATTCAAAATTTTATACGCCTAGGCAGGAGTACGACAGCGACGACAGCAGCGACGACGACGGCGGCAACTTAGAAGGCGACGACTACCAGTACAACGGCGGCGGCTATGAAGACTACGAGTATGCATATTATACGCCTAGGCAGGAGTATGACTAAATCACTCCAAATTTCATGTATCATCAGTGGTATCTCGAATCATTCGAAAATGGACACCAAACACATCACGGGTAATATAATTCACATGATCCATTCAACAAAGTTTGATACAATAAATTATTACACGTCATTTCTTCCCTTGTGTCCCTGCTTGCTTACGATTGTGCCGTATCCATGGAGCATCCTCATCATTTAACTTAATGCTTGGGTCGGTGTTCACTTTGAAGGGTGGAATTTCAGCAAACATATTATAATCTTCTGACATGTCTGTCTTGTCCTCCACTCCCACGATGTTTCTTTTCCCTGAAAGAACAATGTGGCTCTTTGGATCATCGCATGATGTACTGATCGTTTTCTTATCTTTCCGTTTCCTCGGTTTGCTACTCATGTCCTTCACATAGAAAACCTGAGCGACATCTTTCGCTAGGACGAATGGTTCGTCAAGGTAACCAAGATTGTTGAAATCCACCATTGTCATTCCGTATTGCTGGTCCACCTTTACCCCACCTCCTGTTAGCTTGAACCATTTGCACCGGAACAAAGAGACCTTAAAGGAGGGTCCATAGTCAAGTTCCCATATCTCCTCTATATAACCATAATATGTGACCTTTTGCCCATTCTTGGTTGCTGCATCAAAGCGGACACCACTGTTTTGGTTGGTGCTCTTTTTATCTTGGGCGATCGTGTAAAATGTATTCCCATTTATCTCGTACCCTTGGAAAGTCGTTATAGTCGAAGATGGTGTCTTGACCAACATGTACAGCTGATCTACAACATCATTGTCATTCATTAAATGTTTTCTCAACCAACTGCCGAAAGTCTCCATGTGGGCCTTCCTAATCCAGGATTCAGGCTTCCCCGGGTTGTCCGAGCGTAAAATATTCTTGTGTTTCTCAAAGTACGGAGCCACCAAGCTGGAATTGGTCAGTACAGTGTGGTGTGCTTCAGTCAGAGAATGGCCGTCCATACATATCGTTGATTTCCTTCCGATCGTGCCTTTTCCACTTAGTCTCCCCTCGTGCCGCGATCAAGGAAGACCAATCGGCTTAAGGTCAGGAACAAAGTCAACACAAAACTCAATTACCTCCTCATTTCCATAGCCCTTGGCGACGCTTCCTTCTGGCCTAGCACGGTTACGAACATATTTCTTTATTACTCCCATGAACCTCTCGAAGGGGAACATATTGTGTAGAAATACAGGACCGAGAATGAAAATCTCTTCGACTAGGTGAACCAAGAGGTGCGTCATAATATTGAAGAAGGATGGCGGGAACACCAACTCGAAACTGACAAGACATTGGATCACATCGTTCTGTAACCGTGGTAGAACTTCTGGATTGATTACCTTCTGAGAGATTGCATTGAGGAATGCACATAGCTTCACAATGGCTACTCGAACATTTTCCGGCAGGAGCCCCCTCAAAGCAATCGGAAGCAATGTTTATTATTCCCTTTATATTGGACGAGAATCCAGACGGGACCTTCATACTGCTCAGGCATTCAAAAAAGATGACCTTCTCTTCTTTGGTCAGAGCGTAGCTGGCACGACCTTGAAACCATTCTGGATGCCGGTCATCAGGGTCTTTCAAACGTTGCTGGTCCTGCCGTGCTTCCTTTGTATCATTTGTCTTCCCATACACGCCCAAGAAGCTTAGGAGGTTCACGCAAATATTCTTCGTAACGTGCATCACGTCGATTGCAGAGCGGACTTCTAGGACTTTCCAATATTCTAGCTCCCAGAATATAGATTTCTTCTTCCACATGGCTGCGTGCCCGTCAGCTCCCTTCGGAACTGATTGTCCGCCAGGACCCTTTCCAAAGATGACTTTCAAATCCTTGACCATATCAAATACCTCAGCACCAGTGCGTTCCACAGGCTTCGGCCGGTGATCTGCCTTGCCGTTGTAATGCTTGCCTTTCTTTCTTACTGGATGAATTTTCGGAAGAAATCGACGATGCCCAAGGTACACGTTCTTCTTACAATTTGGCAAATGTACACTTTCAGTCTCATGTAAGCAGTGCGTGCATGCATTGTATCCCTTATTTGACAGTCCCGAAAGGTTACTAAGAGCAGGCCAATCGTTGATGGTTACGAAAAGCAACGCTTGTAGGTCAAATTCCTCTTCTTTGTGCTCATCCCACACACGGACACCAGGTCTGCCCCACAGCTGTAAAAGTTCATCAACTAATGGCCTTAGGTACACATCGATGTCGTTGCCGGGTTGCTTCGGACCTTGGATGAGCACTGGCATCATAATGAACTTCCGCTTCATGCACAACCAAGGAGGAAGGTTGTAGATGCATAGAGTCACGGGCCAGGTGCTATGGCTGGAGCTTTGCTCGCCAAAAGGATTCATGCCATCTGTACTTAGACCAAATCTTATGTTCCTTGCGTCAGCTGCAAAATCTTTGAACTCTCTGTCGATCTTTCTCCATTGCGTTCCATCTGCGGTGTGTCTCAACTCCCCGTCCGACTTACGGTCCTCTTTGTGCCATCGCAACAACTTGGCATGCTCTTTGTTCCTGAACAGACGTTTCAACCGTGGTATTATAGGAGCATACCACATCACCTTGGCGGGAACCCTCTTCCTGGGTTTCTCGCCCTCAACATCGTCACCAGGGTCATCGCCTCTGATCTTATAACGCAATGCAGTGCATACCGGACATTCATTCAAATTCTCGTATTCACTGCGGTAGAGGATGCAGTCGTTGATGCATGCATGTATCTTCAGAACCTCTAAACCTAGAGGGCAGACAACCTTCTTTGCTTCGTACGTACTGGCGGGCAACTCGTTATTCTTTGGAAACATATTCTTCAACATTTTCAGCAAGTCTTCAAATGCCGAGTCAGCTACACCTGCCTGTGCCTTCCATTTCAGCAAATCCAGTGTGCAGCCCAGCCTTTTCAGACCATCATCGCATCCGGGGTACAACGACTTTCTGTGATCCTCTAACATGCGATCCAAATTCTCCCTCTCCTTTTCAGTTTCGCAGCGTCTCCGTGCATCAGCAATGGTCCGACCAAGATCATCAACGGTCTCATCACGTGCCTCTTCTTCACCTTCACCTTCCCCTTCACCTTCCCCTTCACCTTCAACATCCTCCATGAAAGTATCACCGAAATGAGCAAGATAGCTTTCATCGATGAAATCATCCCCTTCTTCATCTTCTTCCATTATAACCCCTCTTTCTCCATGCTTGGTCCAACAATTATAGCTTGGCATGAAACCGTGCCGAAGCAGGTGCAGGTGAACTTCTCTTGAGGAAGAGTAACCCTTCTGATTCTAACAGTCAACACATGGACAGATAACAAAACCCTTCTGCTTGTTCGCATTAGCCACTACGAGGAAATCTTTCAAACCCGTAGTGAACTCGCGGGAGAGTCGGTTACCGTACATCCATTGCCGATTCATCTGCATTATTATAATATAAAATATATAATTAACCATCATGCATTTGTTAAACTAACTAGCTATAAACAATAGAAATTAAACAATGAACAACACACATGCATATTTTATCAATGACACACATGCATGAAAGGTTCAAGTTGCTAACCGCGATCGAGGAGGAAAAAATAAATGAGGAACCTCAAGTGTGGCTCCAACACTTCATATCATGTTTGTTTCACGCTCTTGGGGCATTTCATCAAACACCTTGTGTGCATAAGAGGAACCAAAAGCAAACCTACACCCCCTTGTGAAGCTTGTGAAGAGAAGTGGCACCAAATGGCTAAGTGAGTGTGCTGAACTGGTATATATAGGGGAGGAGCTTTAGTCGCGGTTGGCCTGGCCAACCGCGACTAAAGGCCTTTGGGCACCTTTAGTCGCGGTTGGCCTGGCCAACCGCGACTAAAGCCCCTCACGTGCACCAGCTGGCCACCGAGCGCCCTGGGCCCAGGCCTTTGGTCGCGGTTCGTCTGCCGAACCGCGACTAAAGACTTCATTAGTCGCGGTTCCTACAGTTTCGCGACTAATGGGGCTGGACGGAAGCCTCTTTTTCTACCAGTGTGAGGTGCTATCCAAGTGCAAGTTTCACGAGGAGGTATTTGCCCTAGACCTTTAGGGTATTATCGTGTGTTAGTTTACTTATATGTTAGACTGTTAGGTTAAGGCTTTGCTGTGTATGACTATGATTTTAGACTTTTGTGTATGACTATGATAATGTACTGTGTATGACTAAGGTTTAATTGCTTATGACTATGTTGTATATAAAACTGCGTGTGTGCTGGTAATCTCACCACTCCAACAAGAAGGTACGAGACCATGTGTCTTGTATGTACCAAACAACCACACTTTGCATTTGCGTACATCAGGCCTGCAACCAAACAACATTGCGTGTATTTCTGCTCAGCCAGGCTGGAGAGGATGCATGCAAAGAAACTATGTGCAGAACATTATATTTTTGCCAGTGTTCGCTCAACCATAGTGAGTCGGGCCAGAAATGCAAAGTGCCCAAAATTTATGCAGATAACCAAACACATCCTTAGTACCCTTGCATGAGAAGGGAATTTGTGAGACACTGGGGTGAGGGCACCGGCCCTATTTTTCGTTCGTCTTTCAATTTTTAATCTTGTAAATCTTTCGAACCCAAAGTCTCATTTGCATATTCACGTTTCTTGCGATGAGAGCTTTCAAATAAGATCCATTTTGAATACATTTTGATGAGTTTTCAAACTTTATTAAGTTTCATCTATTGAAACTTGCTACGAGCGAACGAAAAAACATAAGTTTCAAAAATTGAAACTTAAAACTCAGTGTCCCTCGTGCGGAAGCCAACAGTTTTACGGAACGCAGGGCAACCGAGCGGTCGGGCAGACGCGTGCCCCCGGCACCCGCCTGCCTCTTGCATCTATTACAGATGGGAGCGCCTAAACATCAGTTAGCTAAAAAATCATTTCGTGCCAGTCACTTTATTTTTGGAGATCAACATCCAATGGCACCCCTCCCTTCTTCCTTTTGCTTCACGTTCATCTTCTTCCTTGCGCAACCGCCCTCAGAACCAGCCCTAACCGCAGACGTACATCTTCTGCGGCTGCCGGGCGCTATCGTGCACCGCCTCGCCACCCCGCCCTCCTCTCCACCTCCCCCACCGGCGTGTTGGCCACCGCCGCAGCCATCCCTCTAAGCAAGCCCCCCCCCCCCAACCTACACTAACTCTGGCGACCCCCACAATTCTCCCCCAACCCGCGTCATCAAGTTTCGGGATCGCTTCCGCCGGCTATCGTTGGCTCTTGCTCGTTCATGGCTCGGCCTTGATGTGGCCAGCAGCGGCGGAGCTTCATGGGGGCCAACCTGGGCGGTGGCCCCCCCAGCCCAAGAAAAATTCACCTAATACACGTTAGTTTTTGTGCTGGATGTTCAGTAAAAACAGGCTAAACCTCATAGTTTTGCCCCTCCTTGGCCCATTGCCCCTCCAAAGATTAGGCCCAAGCTCCGCCACTGGTGGCCAGTGCTTGTCGCTCACGTTCCTCAGGCCGTCCCCGCCTTCGATCTCGTGCTGTGTGGAAAAAGTGACTGACGCTAGAAAAAATTCACGTGCCTGCGATTAGAGATCTTTCTTTTTTGGGGGGCAGAGATGTACTGGTTGATAAACCATGTGCATCCAATCCACTCCGAACTATCCATGCTGTAGCTTGCTCGCTAAAAAGACTGTCCTGCGATTAGTTAACGCACAATATAACCTTCCAGGAGTGTGATCACAGAAAATCCAAATGTTCAAGTTCTAATTAATCGTCGACAGCCACGTGACTGGACCGTGGAGTGGTACTACGTACTCAGCACGCAGTGTGTGTAGTGTAGCACGGCCCACGTCTAGCTGTCTGTGCAGCTCGATTGATGCCTGTCCAACTTATGCAGCTGCGCGTAGTAGATCGCACGGTTGAAAACCAACATGGCAGTTTTCGTCAGCACGAGGGCTGCTAAGTTACCATTAAGAAGATGCTGACGGCAAGTACAAAATAGCCAAAAGCTGGGCTTCTTGTGTCACCGTATCCTAGCTGGGCTTCCTTCCATTCCATTGCAGCCAGGTTAGAAACCTACCTACTCTCAGAGAGAATTTTTACTGGACTGATCCCGATCCCTTGCTTGCTGACACGGCCATGGCCTGCCTTGCGGTGAAAACCACTCATCATTCCTGGGCAGGCGGTGACTCTGACACGAGAGAGATCTACTGAGGGAGGGGCAACAGTAATGCTGACTGACACCGACCAAGCAGCCTACCTACCTGACACGCGCAGCAGCAGGGGCCACTGCCACCACATGAATGCGTGCCGGCGGCAGCCACGGTCCAAGGCGTCAGTGCCCCTTCCTCCCCTTGGTCCTCGCCGGAGTGTTGTCGCTGTGATGGAGATGTATGGGGGGCACAGGGCTCTCTGCGCTGCTGTGGGTGAGTGGGCTGAGGAAGGAGACGGAGGAGGAGGTGGAGTGAGCAGAGGGGAAAGCTGCCTTGTGTCACTGCCTGGGCATGTGTGGCTGGCTGGCTGGCTGTCAGTGCTCAGTGGGGTAAAGCGAAAGTTAACCTTGACAGGTTGTGGAACATCCCCTGCTGCGTCGATCCAGCCTTACAGAATGTCGGCAGGCAAAGATTATTATTATTATTATTATTATCATTATTATTATTATTATTATTATTATTATTGCTTATACAGTTCTCATTCTTTTCTACGCCAGTTTGTCTCTTTTCTGGAATTTCTGAACTGAAATTGACGCCATGTACAATAACCTCATCTAGGACGCAAGACAACGGTGGCCTTTTTTTCCTCTTCATTTTTTGTCATGTATATACTGTATCGAGTACTCCCTCTGTAACGAAATACAAGACATTCTTTTGGCGTAGTTTGCTAAACAAATGTCTTACATTTTGTTACCGAGGGAGTAGCTTTTTGTTTGTTTGGAAAACACTAATTATTACAAGCATATACGCGTGCGCACACACTCACACAACGCCTACTGGAGACTGGGTTTAAGTTCCGGAGCTTGAGAATTGACGAAGTCACCACGAACGGCTTGCTATCGACAGCAACGTTACCTCCTACAAACAGAATAATCCGCATTAATGAGTTATCAAAGCAACAAACCTGAGATTTGATCTCTTGTGGGCTGAAGGTGCCAGTATCCTCCATTAGATCCATACATTTCTCACTGTGCCTGCTATTGATTAGAGCACGAAGAATTTTTCCACAGAGTAAAATAATACTCCCTCCGATCCAAAATATGAACTAAAGCCACGACACGTTTTTTGGATTGGATGGAGAAATAATATACATGTCATCTCAGGATGCATCGGTGATAATGGACTGCTGTGGAAAATCTGTATCAAGAAGAGTCATCTCTATATTACTACCTCGTTTTGGTTTTACAAGACCCGCACCCATTAAGGATATTTGATCACCAATTTGGTTAAAAAGATATTAATTATACATTATAAAAAATGCCAATGAATTCATATCCGACGAAAGTTTTCAATAGTGTAATTTTTAGGATGCACTACAGCGTGACCAAATTACGGACGCGGCGGGGAGGAATCACTGCCACATCATTGATGATTTCATGATGATGTCAGGATCAATGCAGTGATGCCCGATCAGACGCAGCCTGATGTGGCGAATGTTGCGCCGTATAATTCCCGTATTCTTATGTCACACAACCCATATACCATTGGTTAATTTGATGATCAAAATAAACTGAAAAATACGCGCGGATTGTAAATCTAAAAAAGGGATTACGTATAAATACACCTTACCCGATTCCTTCAAGTGTCAAGAGATAAAATATTTTAGTATGAAAATATATGAAAGCTAAAGAAACACATAGCCTGAACTTGAGTTTTTGTGAACACACTTTTCGAACTTAGCAAACATTTATACTCGTTTTTAGAATTACAAATAAATGATTTATGTAAGGAATATGTAGAAAGTTATCCTTGCAAATCGAGGTTAAAAGAAATCATCATTTGTATCCCATGCAAAAAATAACAAAATGAGTAGATATCTACATAGCAATTTGGTTAACAACTCAATTTGCGATTTCTGGCGGCTTGAAAATAATCATTATATATATAATTCACAAGGATAAGTTTGCACCCGTACCCACTTAAATGATATTTTCAACCTAAAAGTACATTATATTTTTCTTAAATTTTCAAGAGAATGGGTTCAGATGTGTTCATATCAAGGATCTGAATAACATTTTCACACACATGTGCGAGATTTCCACAAGCTTCCCGACTTCCACATAGTAAACCAAACCAACTAGCTATACGTGCAACTAGAAAAACAGCTGTATGCGAGAAGCCAAAAAGAACAACATTCTTAAGGGAGAAGATTTGTGGCACGCGGGTGCGGGGCACCGAGGCCCTCGCGCGTGCTTTTTCTTTTGGCCTTTGATTTTCAATCTTTCATATGTTTTGAACAAAAAGTCCAAATTAAGTTTTGTTTTTTATATTCATGTTTCTCGTGGCGAGGGCTTTCAAATGAGATTTATTTTGAATACGTTTTGACGAGTTTTTGAAATGTTTTTAAGTTTCAACGTTTGAAACTTAGTAAGAGGGACGGACGAAATCACAAGTTTCAGTACTTGTGATCGATAAAAACATAAGCTTAAAGTTACAACTATGAAACTTGATACGAGTTACCGACAAAATCGTAAGTTTCAGAAGCCGCGGTCTGCAAAATAGGAAGTTTCAAAAACTAAAACTTAAAACTTATTGTGTCCTCGTGCGGGGCCAACTAATTTGCGGATCGTGAGGCATGGGCAGGGCTGGGCAGGTGTGTGCTCCCGCACCTGCATGCCCCTGCGAATTTCCACCATTCTTAAAACAAGATAGAAATTGAGAGGCAAAAATGAAAACCAAAAGCAGCATCAACCAATTCAGCCACGAAATCAAGAAGGCCAAGGAGTCAGAAATGAAACAAAGATGTATGGGAACTATAGAAGTACAGAAAGATCAAAATGGACAGATGATCTAGAGCTAATAAATCCATTTTTACCGGGAAAGGGCTAATTAATTCCAGCGAGCTGATACGAATCAACTTACACTTGCGTGGAGATTAACATGAAATCTCCCACCCCCTCCCAGTAAGTGGAAATTAGTTGCAATTGAAAGTCCTGGATATGCCATTTCTTCCCACAGCTTTCTTGACCCTCTTCTTGCTGCTCCTGCTCCTGTTCTCCCTCCCCGTTCATGTCTCTCTCTACCAACAGAGAGGAGAGGAGAGGAGAGAGTGGGGAGTAATTAAGGAGGGGCGCAAGAGAAGTTCAAGAAAGCTGTGGAAAGGCATGGCATGGACTAGCTTGAATGGGAGATCTGCCTGCCGCAGGCTAGCTAGCTAGCTAGCTAGCTGGAATTAATCCACGTTGCTGGCCGCTGATCTCTCCATGCCATTTGCCCTCTCGATCTCCATCCCTCACGCTGCTTATATAACCCAACGAGCACTAGCCAGCTGCGTGTTTGCTGCCTACTGTGCGTACAGACACCAGTGAGTGTGTGGGTGGAAGAGAGAGAACGAACCTTATGGCCGCTGTAGATGGTAGTACCCCCTCTACAAATTTTACACTAAATCTGCGACACTTATTTTTTGGGACGAAGGTAGTATATATAAGACGTTTTTTTGGTTTTGTTTCTTCTGTGAAAAACAGCTTACGTTAAGTTGCAGAGGTTGTAGATTTTGTTTACCGAATCCAAAGCGTGGAACGCATGCATGCATGCATGAGGTCGATCTAAATGAGAGGTCGCAGCAACAAGGTAGGCCATGCACGCATGAATGCATGCATGGCGTGCTGCGCAGATCCGTCTCATATGCATCCACAGCTTGGTAGCTAGCAGCTCATCTCTCCTCCTTGGACCACCTCTATTCTATGGCTGTCTGTACTGTTCTAGAAGGAACACCCTGCTTGGCTCCTTCAAGATTTTCTCCTCTCTCAAATTTTCTTCCTTGCATGGTATTGCTTTCAAGTTGCTTTCACGTACGTGCTACTGCTACCGGTGACACGCTGACATGGACTCGGAGAGTAGAGTATCAGAGAAGATCAGCAACGTACTACCATCCACTGATCCACATGGGATGGATCCGTAGATTAGATGAGCAAAAAAGCGGGCAAGAAGGGTTAACTCGTATTGGTCGAGCGTGCACGCCCACGTACGTACGTGTGCATTATTGCGGTAGATATACTGTAGCCTGTAGGTACGCCTGTGTGCATGTGCCTCACTGACTCACTGTAGCTGTAGGATCGCCTAGCTTATTTAACGGACGACCGTGATTTTTCCAGATCTGCATCGAGTTTTGCATGCATGTGCGTCGCTCATTCGTGGGGTAGGCCGCGATGGCAGAGGCGAAGACGCGGAGGAAGGTGACCGTGGAGGGTTTCGGCTTCGCGCTGCCGGATTAGGTCCAGGGTAGGGGAAACTGCCGGCGCCGGAGAAGAAAAACGGTGGTGGTGGTTGGGTCTGGCCGGGCGGGAAAGCTTCACTATTAATTAGCAAAAATGCTACACCTGCGGGTAATGTGAAAAATGTGAGCCATCATGGATCGACGAATTTCTCGGAGCTGGAGATCGAGCTGGTTAATTAACCGGCTTGCTGATCCATAGCACCCAAACACATGCGTTGCCTGCATGTCCAGCCTGTAGGTCGATCCATCGATCGACCATGGAGCGGATACGACGGACGTACGTAGCGTACCACACTGTACGTACGCAACGGCCAAGATCGGCATGCGGGGAGATCTCCGGACGGGTGGACATCCTGGCAGCAGATCTGAATCTGATCCATGATCCATCCGTCGTCCTCATTGTCATCTGCATTTGCACGCCGCGCGCTGCTCATTTGGCGTGCGAACGCGACGCGATGGTGCGTGCAGGAGAGCACATGCGGTTGCAGTGCCGGCAGGCTTGTCCCCAGCGGAAGCAGTGCCCGCCGGCCGCCCGGTGCGATCGATCCGTCGCCAGCTAGCCGATGCTAATTATGGTAATCGGAAAGATGGATCCATGGGTTAATTATTGGCTAAGTGGAGTTATTGTTTCTGTCGCTAGCGTGGAGTGGTTGATCTATCACTGATGAGGCCCGTTTCCACGTTGTTGTAAAAATAGGGACGTGAGCTTCTGTTGCTCCGTTATTGTTTCCACCCCGCTGCCATGTTGTGAGCGAATGGATATCTGTAATTATGGTAGACCTCCGCAAAAAAATTATAGTCGTACAAAGAACACCAGAGGTCATAAAAATTACAACCAGGTCCGTGGACCACCTAGTGACGACTACAAGCACTAGAGCAAGCCGAAGGCACGCTACCATCATCGTCCCTCCCTCGTGGAGCCGGGCAAATCTTGTTGTAGTAGAGAGTCGGAAAGTTGCCGTGCTAACGCCCCGTAGGACCAGCGCACCAAAGCAGCACCCAGCACCGATGAAGAAAGTCATAGATCGGAATCGTCAAACCTGTAAACACCCAAACCAAGACGAACGAAGACCGGATCCAAACAGATCCATCGAAGACCAGTACCGATCGAATCCCACGAGATCCGATGGAGACACACCTCCACACGCCCTCCGACGATGCTACACGCATCATTGGAGCGGGATAGAACATGGGAGACATGTGCATTGCACTCGTTTCAGCTGATCCTGCGTTACTAACGTTGGCAAGACCCAGGTCGTACCGGCTACAAGGTTTCCTTTGTAGTCTCGCACCACTACTCTGCTAGGGCCCGAGAGTGTCTCGGCATGAAAAGATGCATCAACATTGATCTTTACAGTCGCCTCCATCGGTTTCTTCCGACTATGAATTTCCTTGCTGATAGGGTGATTCGGTGTTGCAGCTCGAACAAAATTAGTTGACAAAAACTCGAATTGAAACAGTTGTACAGTATGGTGATTATATATTTTCTCCTTTAGAAACTTGCCGCCGTTGCCACCAGATGTACAACATAGCAGTCAAAATAAATTCAGTCATAGGTAGATCGTCTAGTCTTGCCCGTTTTTTCAATAAAATTTGATCCTGAACCACTGCCTACTGTATAATATCATTGAGTCCAATTTCATTCCAAACCTCCTCTGCATGCTTACAATTGAACAGGGTATGCTAGATGTCTTCATGCCCAATGCTGCACCTTGGGCATTGGGGTAAGACTAGGATGTGTCGTCCGGCCAGCACACCTTTAAGGACCTTCCACCTGAAGTGTTTAATCTTGCCTGGTAACTGAAGCTGCCAGAGGTCTTTCCATGTGGTGTTTATGTGTACACTGCCTTGTTCGTCCGCCCTCCTCATATGATGCCCGAACTGATGGTGAAACTCGAGATGGTAAGCTGACCGAACCGAGTAGGTTCCTTATTTGGTATGATGGCAAGCTACAAAGTCATCTATATCCTCAGTCCGGAGAGGAATTTGTAAGATTCTGTTCGTATCCACCGGCGAAAAATGGACCTTATGAGATCAACATCCCATTGTCCCGTATGAGGATCCATGATTTCCTCAACTTTGGTTAGCATCGTTCCCCCTCTTGGGATGATAATTCTCCTGGATTCACTAGAGGGGATCTGAGGTCTTCCCAAATATTTATTTGTGAGCCCGAACCAACTCGCCATATGCAGCCTCATTTGAATGTCGGAGTACCAGCCACCATACTTTGCCATGTGAACAACGATCCTTTCTTTCGTCCAGCCTTTAGAATGTCCCCATTAGGAAAGTATTTAGCACTTAATACTCGTACACAAAGAGATTCTAGATATTGGAGTAGTCGCCAACATTGCTTTGCTAAACTAGTAAGATTAAAGCTATGGAGGTCCGTGAACCCAAGTCCTTCCCCCCATCTTCTTTGGCATGCACGTTTTCCACCGGGTGAACCAATGCATCATCTCCTCACCAAAAACCTGAGATATCATCAGTAATTGATTTGCAAATTCCTTTTGGTAACTTAAACATTGGCATTGCATAGGAAGGGATTGCTTGTGCTACAGATTTCAGTAATATTTCCTTCCTTGCATTGAGAGAATTAAGCCTTTGACAAACTCTATCAACTAGGTGCTAAAAACAGTCACTCCTATCAACTCCAACCACTATAGGTAACCCCAAGTATTTATGTGGGAGAGCTTCTGTCAATATCAAGGTCCCTACAAGCATCTTCCCTGACTCTGACACTTGTATTGGGACAAAAGAAAACACTAGATTTAGCAGTACTTACACGTTCTCCCGAGCTATCATAATAAGTATCCAGAATTCTCTTCAAAGTATTTGCATTGTGGGTAGTTTCTCTAATTAGAATTAACAATTATCTGGAAAAAGAAGGTGAGAAATTGAGGGTGTGTTTTTGCAAATGCGGATACCCTCAATACCTCCTATCTCCTCCTCATGGGATGGATAGACCTTTTGAACAGAGCAAAAAAAGATATGGAGATAGTGGACCCCCTGTCTTAGGCCTCGAGTAGGTGTGAATTCATTGATTTCTGTATCGTTAAACCTGATCCTGTAGCTCACCAATGAGACACATTCCATTATCATCTCAACCCACAGTGCATCAAAATCAAGCTTTATCATCATATGTGTAGGACCTTGAAAAGAGGTGTCTAGAAGGGGGGTGATTAGACACTAAGTACCAAAAGTTGCAGTTTTTAACTTCTTTAAGTTCAAGTGGAGTTTTGGCACAAGTTTAATATTCACAATACATAACAAGCAAGCATGCAAAGAGTATATGAGCAGCGGAAAGTAAAGCATGCAACTTGCAAGAATGTAAAGGGAAGGGTTTTGGAGGATTCAAACGCAATTGGAGACACGGATGTTTTTGTCGTGGTTCCGATAGGTGGTGCTATCGTACATCCACGTTGATGGAGACTTCAACCCACGAAGGGTAACGGTTGCCCGAGTCCACGGAGGGCTCCACCCACGAAGGGTCCACGAAGAAGCAACCTTGTCTATCCCACCATGGCCGTCGCCCACGAAGGACTTGCCTCACTAGCGGTAGATCTTTGATATGTCTCCAACGTATCTATAATTTTTGATTGCTCCATGCTACTTTATTTACTGTTTTAGGCAATATTGGGCTTTATTATCCACTTTTATATTATTTTTGGGACTAACCTATTAACCGGAGGCCCAGCCCAGATTTCTTGTTTTATGCCTATTTCAATGTTTCGAGGAAAAGGAATATCAGACGGAGTCAAAATGGAACGAAATCAACTGGAGAAGTTATTTTTGGAAGGAAAGCAACCCGGGAGACCTGGAGTCCACGTCAAGAAAGAAACGAGGAAGGCACGAGGTAGGGGGGCGCGCCCACCCCCCCTGGGTGCGCCCTCCACCCTCGTGGGGCCCTCGTGGCTCCCCTAACATATTTCTTCCTCCTATATATACCAATATAACCTAAAACTTCCAGAAAAGAAGATAGATCGGGAGTTCCACCGCCGCAAGCCTCTGTAGCCACCAAAAACCTCTCGGGAGCCCATTCCGGCACCCTGCCAGAGGGGGATCCCATCACCGGTGGCCATCTTCATCATCCCGGCGCTATCCATGACGAGGAGGGAGTAGTTCACCCTCGGGGCTGAGGGTATGTACTAGTAGCTATGTGTTTGATCTCTCTCTCTCGTGTTCTCTCTCGTGTTCTTCTACGGCACGATCTTGATGTATCCCGAGCTTTGCTATTGTAGTTGGATCTTATGATGTTTCTCCCCCTCTACTCTCTTGTGATGAATTGAGTTTCTCCTTTGAAGTTATCTTATCGGATTGAGTCTTTATGAGAACAGTTGATGTATGTCTTGCCGTGATTATCTGTGGTGACAATGGGATATCATGTGCCACTTGATGTATGTTTTGGTGATCAACTTGCGGGTTTCGTGACATTGGGAGCCTATGCATAGGGGTTGGCACACGTTCTTGACTCTCCGATAGAAACTTTGGGGCACTCTTTGAAGTACTTTTATGTTGGTTGGATGAATCTGAGATTGTGTGATGCATATTGTATAATCATGCCCACGGATACTTGAGGTGACAATGGAGTATCTAGGTGACATTAGGGTTTTGGTTGATTTTTATCTTAAGGTGTTATTCTAGTACGAACTCTTTTATAGATTGATCCGAAAGAATAACTTTGAGGTGGTTTCGTACCCTACCATAATCTCTACGTTTGTTCTCCGCTATTAGTGGCTTCGGAGTGACTCTTTGTTGCATGTTGAGGGCTTGTTATATTATCTATCTATGTTATTATTGTTGAGAGAACTTGCACTAGTGAAAGTACGAACCTAGGCCTTGTTTCCTATCATTGCAATACCGTTTACGCTCACTTTTATCTTTAGTTACCTTGCTGTTTTTATTATTTCAGATTACAAAAACCTTTATCTACTATCCATATTGCACTTGTATCACCATCTCTTCGCCGAACTAGTGCACCTATACAATTTACCATTGTATTGGGTGTGTTGGGGACACAAGAGACTTTTTGTTATTTGGTTGCAGGGTTGCTTGAGAGAGACCATCTTCATCCTACGCCTCCCACGGATTGATAAACCTTAGGTCATCCACTTGAGGGAAATTTGCTACTGTCCTACAAACATGTGCACTTGCAGGCCCAACAACATGTACAAGAAGAAGGTTGTGTAGTAGACATCAAGCTCTTTCCTGGCGCTGTTGTCGGGGAGGCTAGGTAAGTGAAGGTATATCTTTAGAGCTTGCAATCGAATCTTTTTGTTTCTTGTTTTAGCACTAGTCTAGTTTATAAAAGAAAATTACAAAAAAATGGAATTAAGTTTGTCTCAAACACTTCACCTTTTTAATATCTTCCGTGAGTATGATGGAAATGATAATTGTGCTCAAGTGCTAGAAGAAGAAATCTCTAAATTGTTTGGCACTGAATATTTGAATGATGAGCATGATTGCAATGTTGTTAGTACGAATTCTTTGAATATCCATGATGCTAATTATGATTGCACTAGTTATGATGAAAATATCTCTAATGAGCATGTCAACTTTTGTGGAGTGCATGTTTGCATGAACACACCAAATAGAGAAGATATTTATTGCAAGAGGCATAAGTACTTAGAAACAAAATTGTTGCAAGAAGAGCTAGATGAATGTGCTGAAAGATTCAGTATTTTTCGCGCTCCTTGTGAACTTTGCAATGAACATGGTCATTTAGAACTCCAATGCTATTTGTTTCATGATCAAGTAGTGTCCAAATATTGTGATAACTTGATTACCCTTAAGCATCATAAAGAGCTTAGTCTTCTTTTGGGTTATGAAGAAATGAAACGTATAACTGAGTATATTCCAAAATTTAATCTTGATAAAGTTCTTGACTTTGATCTAGAGAAGATTTATATGTATTGTGCGGAGAATTGCATTGAAAATCCTTATATTGCCAATTACATAAAGAAAAGAAAGAAAATAGAAGATGAAGAGAATACTAATGAAAGGGAAGAGACTTCCCAATCTCCTCCTATTATTTCTTATGATGAATCAGGTAACAAGGAGGAGCCTTCTATTCAACCAATCTCATCAATAAGGAGCTCAAAGAGAAAGGTTGAACCCACACATAATGTGAAGAAGAAGAAGAAAAGAAGGAGCAACAAAGGTAGAAAGGTATCCCTCCCAAATGATGTTGCTCCTACTACTCATTGTGATGATGATAATTTCTATACTATTGGTGCTATCAATATTTTTAATGATGAGGTGATTATGCTTATGATATGAAAGAGCCCAAGCTTGGGGAAGCTATGTTTGATTGGGATGAAATATTTGAGAATATATTTGCTGGAATTAATGTTTGTCCCAAGCTTGGAGATGCTATGTTTAATGAAGATGATATTTTTAGCATCCCAAGTTTTGATATGCAAAGTTGTTATGATGATAGCATGCCTCCTACCTATGATGATTATATTGATGAAAGTGGGTTCGGAAGAGAGTCAACTTTAGGAAGTAGTGATCCCACTATTTTGGAGGATGTTAAAATTTATTGTGATGAATACGAAAGTGGATTTGGAAGAGTGTCAACTTTATTAAGTGATTCCACTATCTTGGGAGAGGTTTCAATCAATTATGATGAGAACGAAGTTGCTACTTATGATGATTATTGTGATGAAACTTATGCTATAAAAAGTAGTGATGATTATATTTACAAATCTTGTCATGATTACGATTACCCTTTTTCTGAACATTACTCTTTCAATGTGGAAACAATTTTTAGTGTTCAAGTCTCTTATGATACTCCCACTATTCCGAATGAGAAGAATTTTGCTTATGTGGAGAGTAGTAAATTTTCTATGCAAGTAGATCATGAAAAGAATGCTTTAGGTGCTGGTTATATTGTTGAATTCATTCATGATGCTACTGAAAATTATTATGAGGGAGGAATATATGCTTGTAGGAATTGCAATAATGTCAAGTTTCCTCTCTATGTGTTGAAAATCTTGAAGTTGTGCTTGTTTTACCTTCCTATGCTTGTTGATTATTGTTCCCATAAGTTGTTTGCTCACAAAATACCTATGCATAGGAAGAGGGTTAGACTTAAATGTGCTAGTCATATGCTTCATGATGCTCCCGTTATGTTTCAATTCTTATCTTTTATGTGAGCATCATTGTCATCATCATGCCTAGCTAGAAAGGCATTAAAGAAAAGCGCTTGTTGGGAGACAACCCAATACTTATCCTTACTGTTTTTGTGTGTTCACATGATTATGCTACTGTAGTAATCATGTTTTATATCTTTTGTTTCAATAAAGTGCCCAGTAAAACCTTTAGGATGGCTTACGGTGATAGTTGTGTTGATCCTGCTGAAAATCAGAAACTTTTGCACCCAGTAATTTAGTTTTGTTAATTCACAGAAACGTGCTTGTGATCTTATTCTTTTTGCTATGGATTGGCACACGAATTGCTTAGGACTTCCTAATTTGGTAGGAGTTTTGGAGTTCCAGAAGTATACGTTTGATACAGATTACTACAGACTGTTCTGTTTTTGACAGATTCTGTTTTCTATGTGTTGTTTGCTTATTTTGATGAATCTATGAGTAGTATCGGAGGGTATGAACCATAGATAAGTTATAATACAGTAGACATTACACCAATATGAATTTATAATGAGTTCGTTACAGTAGCTAAGTGGTGGTTTTGTTTTCTTGTACTAACGGAGCTTACGAGTTTTCTGTTGAGTTTTGTGTTGTGGAGTTTTCAAGTTTTGGGTAAAGATTCGATGGACTATGGAATAAGGAGTGAGAAGAGCCTAAGATTGGGGATGCCCAAGGCAACCCAAGGTAATATTCAAGGATAACCAAGAGCCTAAACTTGGGGATGCCCCGGAAGGCATCCCCTCTTTCGTCTTCGTTCATTGGTAACTTTACTTGGAGCTATATTTTTATTCACCACATGATATGTGTTTTGCTTGGAGCGCCATTTTCTTTTGTTAGTATTTGATTGCTGTTATTTATAATAATGTTTTGCATCTTTAGTTTCAATAAAGAAGTCAAGGATAGCCTTTGCCATGCTTATTTTGCTAGTATGCATGTTGCTGTTTGAAAACAGAAAGTTTACTGCTGTTGCAAAAATTCCCTAGAAAAGTCAGAGAGTAGTATAATGTTGAATCTTTTTGCATATTGAGCTCTGATAAATTTATTACAGTGGGAATTTTAGTTCATAATATTTTGAGTCAGGGAAGTATTAATACTCTTGCATTCTTTACAGACTATACTGTTTTGGCAGATTGCTGTTATGGTTGCATTGTTTGCATATGTTTGCTTGATTAATGATTCTATTTGAGAATAGGAGTATTAAATATGCAGAGACATTTAGTATGCAATGTTGAATAATTATTTAAGTGATTTGATACAGTAGAAAATGATAAGGTTTTGCATTGGTTTATACTAACCTATCTCACGAGTTCTTGCTGAATTTGTTGTGAATGAAGCTTTTGATAAAAAGAAAAACCATGATATGAGATGAATTAAGGAGACACAAAAGTTGAAGCTTGGGGATGCCCCGGTAGGCATCCCACCTTTCTTCTTCAACAACTATCGGTTAGTATCGGTTGAGCCTAAGTTTTTGCTTCTTCACATGAGTTGTGCTATCCTTGCAACGTAGTTTTCTTTAGCTTTGCTTGCTGTTTGAATAAAGTATCAAGATCTGAAATTATTAAATGAGAGAGAGTCTTCGCATAGTTGCATAATTATTTAGCTACTCATTGATCTTCACTTATATCTTTCAGAGTAGTTTGTCATTTGCTCTAGTACTTCACTTATATCTTTTAGAGCACGTTGGTGGATTTGTTTTATGGAAACTATTGATCTCTCATGCTTCACTTAGATTATTTTGACAATCGTTAATAGCATGGTAATTTGCTTAATGTTAATATACTTGGTATTCAAGATATGTGAAACTTTCTTTTGAAGTGAATTGAATACTAAGATAAGTTTGATGCTTGATAATTGTTTTGAGATATGGAGGTGATAATATCAAAGTCGTGCTAGTTGAGTAATTCTGAATTTGAGAAATGCTTGTGTTGAAGTTTGCAAGTCCCGTAGCATGCACGTATGGTTAAAGTTATGTAACAAATTTGAAACATGAAGTGTACCTGGCTTGTGCATCCTTATGAGTAGCGGTCGGGGACGAGCGATGGTCTTTTCCTACCAATCTATCCCCCTAGGAGCATGCACGTAGTACTTGATTTTTGATGACTTCTAAATTTTTGCAATAAGTATATGAGTTCTTTTGACTAATGTTGAGTCCATGGATTACACGCACTCTCACCTTTCACCTTTGCTAGCCTCTTCGGTACCGTGCATTGCCCTTTCTCACCTTGAGAGTTGGTGCAAACTTCGTCGGTGCATCCAAACCCCGTGATACGATACGCTCTATCACACATAAACCTCCTTATATCTTCCTCAAAACAGCCACCATACCTACCTATCATGGCATTTCCATAGCCATTCCGAGATATATTGCCATGCAACTTCCATCATCATCATCATGACATACATTACTTTTGTCATATTGCCATTGCATGATCATGTAGTTGACATTGTATTTGTGGCAAAGCCACCATGCATTATTTTTCATACATGTCACTCTTGATTCATTGCACCATCCCGGTACACCACCGGAGGCATTCATATAGAGTCATATCTTGTTCTAAGCTTCGAGTTATAATCCTTATGTTGTAATCAATAGAAGTGTGATGATCATCATTATTAGAGCATTGCGCAAACAAAAAAAAGTCCCAAAAAAAGGCCAAAAGAAAAAAAAAGAAAGGCCCAAAAAAAAGGGCAATGCTACTATCTCTTTTTCCACACTTGTGCTTCAAAGTAGCACCTTGTTCTTCATGTAGTGAATCCCATATATTGTGCTTCAAAGTAGAACCTTGTTCTTCATATAGTGAGTCTCATAAGTTGTCTTTTTATACTAGTGGGAATTTTTCATTATAGAACTTGGCTTGTATATTCCTACGATGGGCTTCCTCAAATGCCCTAGGTCTTCATGAGCAAGCAAGTTGGATGCACACCCACTAGTTTTATTTTGTTGAGCATTCATAGCTCTAGTGCATCTGTTGGATGGCAATCCCTACTTCTCATGTTGACATCAATTGATGGGCATCTCCATAGCCCGTTCATTATCCTCGTCAATGTGAGACTTTCTCCCTTTTTGTCTTCTCCACACAATCCCCATCATCATATTCTATTCCACCTATAGTGCTATATCCATGGCTCACGCTCATGTATTGCGTGAAGGTTGAAAAACTTTGAGATTATTTAAGTATGAAACAATTGCTTGGCTTGTCATCGGGGGTATAGAAGTTGGGAACATCTTTGTGTGACAAAAATGAAGCATAGCCTAACTATACGATTTTGTAGGAATGAACTTTCTTTTGCCATGTTATTTTGAGAAGACATGATTTCTTTGATTAGTATGCTTGAAGTATTATTATTTTTGTGTCAATATGAACTTTTGTCTTGAATCTTTCGGATCTCAATATTCATATCACAAGTAAGAAGAATTACATTGAAATTATGCCAAAGTATCACTCCCCATAAAAAATTCTTTTTTATCATTTACGTACTCGAGGACGAGCAGGAATTAAGCTTGGGGATGCTTGATACGTCTCCAACATATCTATAATTTTTTATTGCTCCTTGCTACTTTATCTACTGTTTTAGGAAATATTGGGCTTTATTATCCACTTTTATATTATTTTTGGGACTAACCTATTAACCGGAGGCCCAACCCAGATTTGCTGTTTTATGCCTATTTTAGTGTTTCGAGGAAAAAGGAATATCAGACGGAGTCAAAACGGAACGAAATCAACTGGAGAAGTTATTTTTGGAAGGAAAGCAACCCGGGAGACTTGGAGTCCACGTCAAGAAAGAAACAAGGAAGGCACGAGGTAGGGGCGCGCCCACCCCCCTGGGCGCGCCCTCCACCCTCGTGGGGCCCTCGTGGCTCCCCTGACGTATTTCTTCCTCCTATATATACCAATATACCCTAAAACTTTCAGAAAAGAAGATAGATCGGGAGTTCTGCCGCCGCAAGCCTCTGTAGCCACCAAAAACCTCTTGGGAGCCCGTTCCGACACCCTGTCGGAGGGGGATCCCATCATCGGTGGCCATCTTCATCATCCCGGCGCTATCCATGACAAGGAGGGAGTAGTTCACCCTCGGGGCTGAGGGTATGTACCAGTAGCTATGTGTTTGATCTCTCTCTCTCTCTCTCTCTCTCGTGTTCTTCTACGGCACGATCTTGATGTATCCCGAGCTTTGCTATTGTAGTTGGATCTTATAATGTTTCTCCCCCTCTATTCTCTTGTGATGAATTGAGTTTCCCCTTTGAAGTTATCTTATCGGATTGAGTCTTTATGAGAACACTTGATGTATGTCTTGCCGTGATTATCTGTGGTGACAATGGGATATCATGAGCCACTTGATGTATGTTTTGGTGATCAACTTGCGGGTTTCGTGACATTGGGAACCTATGCATAGGGGTTGGCACACATTCTTGACTCTTCGATAGAAACTTTGGGGCACTCTTTGAAGTACTTTTATGTTGGTTGGATGAATCTGAGATTGTGTGATGCATATTGTATAATCATGCCCACGGATACTTGAGGTGACAATGGAGTATCTAGGTGACATTAGGGTTTTGGTTGATTTGTATCTTAAGGTGTTATTCTAGTACGAACTCTTTTATAGATTGATCCGAAAGAATAACTTTGAGGTGGTTTCGTACCCTACCATAATCTCTACATTTGTTCTCCGCTATTAGTGGCTTCGGAGTGACTCTTTGTTGCATGTTGAGGGCTTGTTATATTATCTATCTATGTTATTATTGTTGAGAGAACTTGCACTAGTGAAATTATGAACCCTAGGCCTTGTTTCCTATCATTGCAATACCGTTTACGCTCACTTTTATCTTTAGTTACCTTGCTGTTTTTATTATTTCAGATTACAAAAACCTTTATCTATTATCCATATTGCACTTGTATCACCATCTCTTCGCTGAACTAGTGCACCTATACAATTTACCATTGTATTGGGTGTGTTGGGGACACAAGAGACTTTTTGTTATTTGGTTGCAGGGTTGCTTGAGAGAGACCATCTTCATCCTACGCCTCCCACGGATTGATAAACCTTAGGTCATCCACTTTAGGGAAATTTGCTACTATCCTACAAACCTGTGCACTTGCAAGCCCAACAACGTCTACAAGAAGAAGGTTGTGTAGTAGACATCAATCTTCACGAAGTAGGTGATCTCCTTGCCCTTACAAACTCCTTGGTTCAACTCCTCAATCTTGTCGGAGGCTCCCAAGTGACACCTAGCCAATCTAGGAGACACCACTCTCCAAGAAGTAAGAAATGGTGTGTTGATGACGAAATCCTTGCTCTTGTGCTTCAAATGATAGTCTCCCCAACACTCAACTCTCTCTCATAGGATTTGGAACTGGTGGAAAGAAGATTTGAGTGGAAAGCAACTTGGGGAAGGCTAGAGATCAAGATTCATATGGTAGGAATGGAGTATCTTGGGCTCAACACATGAGTAGGTAGTTCTCTCTCAGAAATGGTAAGTTGGAAGTGTAGGTTTGTTCTGATGGCTCTCTCCATGATTGAAGAGGAGGTGGAAGGCCGACATGCAACTCGGTAGGACCGATATGGTTAGGGTTAGGGCATAACGTAATCTCGGTGAGACTGATTACACAAACTCGGTGAGACCGATTTTGGTAATTAGCTAACCAGAGAGTTGGTCAGGCAAACTCGATGGGACCGATTACTCAAACTCGGTGGGACCGATTTTGGTAATAAGTTAACCAGAGAGTTTGCATTGTAATCTCGGTAGTACCTATTGCTCAAACTCGGTGAGACCGATTTTGGTAATGGACATACACAGAGAGATTACAATCCCATCTCGATGAGACCGAGATCCCTATTGGTGAGACCGATTTGCCTAGGGTTTGTGGCAGTGGCTATGACATCTGAACTCGGTGGCGCCGGATAGAAAGAATCGGTGGCGCCGAGTTTGACTTTAGGTTTAGGTCATATGTGTGGAAGTGGAAAAGTAGTTGAGGGTTTTGGAGCATATCACTAAGCACTATGGAGCAAGAAACTCATTAAGCAACACCTCATCCCTTCTTGATAGTATTGGCTTTTCCTATAGACTCAATGTGATCTTGGATCACTAAAATGTAAAATGAAGAGTCTTGAGCTTGAAGCTTGAGCCAATCCTTTATCCTTAGCATCTAGAAGGAGTTCCCACATCCTTTAGTCCATGCCACTCCATTGTTGAACTTATCTGAAACATACTAGATAAAAGTGTTAGTCCAACAAGAGATATGTTGACATTAATTACCAAAACCACCTAGGGAGCACTTGTGCTTTCAATATGATGCAGAAATCCCCATTCAACTCTATCATATGCTTTAAGCATGTCTAATTTAACTGCACAATACCCATTAGACCCATGAGTTTTTCTTCTTTATGGCATGAAAGCACTCATAGGCTACCAACACATTATCAGGGATCAACCTTCCTGGAACAAATGCGCTTTGGGTAGGGGAAATAACTTCTAGTATAAGTTTTTTTCCAGCCTATTTGCAAGCATCTTCGAAATTATTTTGTACACAACATCGCACAAACTAATGAGCCTGGCCTGGTGATTACTTGTGGGCTATCCACCTTGGGGATCATCACGTAGAGTTCCAACCTTCTGGTATCTTTCTTGTGTTGATTTCTTGAAGCACCTCATTGGCTAGCTCCTCACCAACTATGTGCCAAAACCTTTTAAAGAAAATTGCGTGAAGGGCATATGGACCAGGAGCCTTCATGTCACCTATTTGAAATAGGGCCTTCTTCACCTGTTCTCTTCTTACATGGCTACATAACAGACCGGACCAAATGGGAAAATGTCCAAAAGGAACGCCGATTCGGAGAGAATAATTATATTGACGTGTAATCAATCTCTTGCATTGAAACTTGCTCGAGTGATTAAGTGATTTGCACCCTCTGATTTCTAGCTTACACATTCTAGCAATAACTCTTGTTTTTATCTAAAAACTAGTACTCCCGCTGGTTCATTTTAAGTGTCACTGAAACGGATGTATCTAGACGTTTTTAAGTGCTAGATACATTCGTTTGAGCAACAACTATTATGGATCGAAGGGAGTAGTAAAGTACACATGCGTTTTTGTAGGGAAAATCACAATGGCAAATTTATTGCTTGCGAACAATGCTTACATTGTCCACCAAAATGTTCAGAAGAAAACTAGGGGGCTTGTCGACCCAATTATAAGAAGTTTTCTCATAAAAACATGGCGTAGCAATCTTGTGGGCAGCATGTTAGCCTCCCCTGAGCAGTACTTAAACTTGACCTTCCCGGTGTCCTAGACCAAATCAACACACTGAGGTCTGAAGGTGACCCCTTTCGTTCCTGAGCACCGTTGATGAGCATGAACAGAAGAGGTGACCGTAGGACAACTCATAGTCTTTGGATTTATCTATTTACTTACACCAAAGCTTGACAAACATACTACAGAAACCTCCTACAAGTGTTTTTATTCTTATGCCCTAAAACATTGTACGTATGAAACTTTGTAGATATTTAAGGATAGTATATGGACATGTATATTTAGGGACACTAGCATATATTGAGGCGATAGCTAATTTTATGGAGTAGTGTGATGCCTTTTGTTTGCTTAAATTTATATCGAAACCCCTTGACTTAATTTTTTTTGTGAACATCCATAACTAACTTTAAAAATAAAAAAGGTCTTTGTAGCAAAATGTAATTTTAGTTCGTCACAAAAATATCAATTAAAATGAAAAATATTAGACCGCATGACAAATGTGTACCTTAATGTAACTTTCTATTTATGCATGAAACTACTATTTGAGATATCAGGTTGATAGATGTATCAACATGAAATACTTTCATTTGGTGTAAAGTTAGTTATGAGTAAGTAAAATAGTTTGATCTAAATTTGTCTGAATTATACTGTTAGTCCAATGATGATAGATGAGTGAAATTAGGCTTCATATTTTGAATATGTGAAGGCTATAATTAGAGTTTCAATGTCGGAGTCAAACACATGAAACGTGAGCTGCTATATAGACATAGTAGCGTAGGTACAGTGATGGAAGTCAGATTCTAACATAGGGGGGGGGGCGAAATTTTGCATGTGGAGACTGACTGGAAAAAATTAGAGAAAAATATACTTTTGTCAAAAACTCATAGGCGCGCTCGTCCTCGCCTGGTCACGATATCATTCACCGTTGGACGTCAAGCAGATCTGACACAAAAAACTTTTGTGGGACAGAGCCGATTTTAATAATGTAACGGGTTGGACAATGATACAACGACGTCGTTTGGATGCTGACGGCCACATCCGTCTCGTACCCATAGCCCAACTTGATGCGCGAGAGACGTTTCAGTCCTGCACCATCCTGGCATGGCCCATACCAGAATTCACAAGACGTGTGGGCCACCATAGTAGCTCCTATCTATCACTTATTTAGCCACACCACCCACGGTGTGAATCAAATGACTGTTGCATGCAGTCTACGATCGGCGGATCCTATTCAATGCCAACAGCCGGCACCTCAATTGCATCACACCTCTCCGCATGGTACCACCGCGGCCATCGCCGGAGTTGCCCATGCAACCACCGATGTGCAACCCTCCCTGCAAATGGATCGTCGTTATCTATTGTACGCTTCAGTAGATGCAGCAAGTGTGCCAAGAACCCACATAACTGCTCGTTGAATGGTTTTAAGCTGGAAGCCGTCGTTTCAAGCTAGTATCACTGCAGTGTGAAGGTTCCATCGCTCGCCGCGTCTTCTGCTACAGGCGGCCCACTCAATACTTCAGCTAATCGTCACGGTAGTACAGGCACCACGGGGTTTGCCTCCCAAGCAGCTTTGAAAATCAAACATTCGAAATCTGAATGAGTTCCTGCCCCTCCTCCCAGTACACAAACTCCTACAGTTTTATTCAGGCGGCTCACTACGACATTGTTTGCTCTTAAGAGGAAAATTTTCAGTACATCCCGGAGTATATAAAAATTTGTGTATTCAGATACAAATTGTTTTTTGCACAATCTTCAAACTGCAGTATCAACTACATCAGCTTCATGCAGGCAGCACCTTGTGAAGCACGATGTTATGATTGCGCAAGTGTTCCCTCCAGTACCCAACCAACCACCACCAGAATTTGTTCAGGTCAGCTCTTTCTTCGGCTTCTTTGGCATGTCGACCCGGTTGGGGCAGGTCGTGCGCCTTCCTCCATTTCTGCCTACAGATGGTACATAACCGGGTTTACTTGCTTGAATCACACCCAACTGTCTCCCCAATATTCTCTTTGTTTCTTCTTTGAGCTCTTCAACGCGCTCTGTCATCGAACATAGGCTTGTCTCGACAGCTAGTTGGTCTCCCTGGCTTGTGTTTCCCGAAGCGGTGCGAAGAGGCCAGCTAAATTACCAATGGCACTCCCCTTGACCTGAGCAGCAAATTTATCAGTGGAGTAACCACCAACAGAATTCAGAACCAAACGAAATAGTTCTGTGCGATGTACCTTCATAGCATGCAGCACAATAGTCCGCTATGCTAGAAATTTCCACATTCGTAGAGAAACTCTGATCTTCTATGCGCACCTCATACACGATGTGGCACCATTTATCATGCTTCTCTGGATGGTGCCGCTTCACGAGGTATTTTACGCCTTTCTCTGCCTCCTCAATCATGTATCGCCCTGCCTCTTACTGGACTTCTCAAACATTGCCCAAGTGTAAATCTCTTGCGTGCTGCTCCAGAGACATATCATTGCAGGTCACTGCATCAACACAATTTAGTATCTCTCTTCTCTTCTTTGGTATCCCCTGGAGCAGACATAAGTAACCATTTCCACAGTCAGGAAATATACACAATGGTTCAGAAAAACTTTCTGCTGGCACTTAGCGAGCAGCTGCATACAATCTCTTGCATACATTTTGTGGGCTCAACATTCAATCTCTCTTGCTGTACCAGATACCAAATCCAATTTCCCGAGAGTACACACGTACATGTTGTTCAGGTCATACGCCTGACCAAGCGAGTCGAATGTAGCCCCAACTCCAGGAACAACTAAATTGCCTCTCTTCTTCTCCGTGAATCCTCTGAAAGTCTTCTCCGGTGCACATACCCTCCTGACGCACAACGGCGGTGCTCAATGAGAACTCTGCATTCAAAGTTTCAAACACTAAATCATCATATAGCCGCTTGTAATCGTATCTCAAATCGACGGCACCCCTCGACACGGGCAATAGGACACCGTCACTGAATGTGGAAGCTCACCTTTGCGTCCATCCTGGTGACTGTGGGTCGTCTGTCAAGGGCCTCAGTGCCCAAGACAGCGGGGCCTCGACTACGTAGTTCGTAGTCTCGGTGGATAGGAGCGCTAGGGTTTTTGCCTGGCTGCTCAATGGTGCGGGAGGAGAGGATAGGAGACAGAGGAAGAGGTAGGAGATAATAACTTTATTGCTTGCCCTCAAAGGGTGCTGATTATACGATATATAAAGGCCCCATGGGCTGCTAACAAACTAGAAACCTATACGTAACAAACTAGTCTTTTATTCTAGGAACTAATGTATCAGGACCAGGACTCCTGCCCAGCCTACGCCTCGCCTGATGCGGCCGACGGCTGCTGCTCCTGGCCGTGTGGCCCACGCCTGTAGGACGTGCCCCACGTGACATCTCCCCCCCCCCCTCGACGAGCAGCTCGTCCTCGAGCTGAAAAGCGGGGTAGCGCTCGACGAAACTGTCAAGATCCTCCCATGTAGCTGATGATGCTGCTTCACCCTTCCAGTGGACGAGTAGCTGGCGAACGCCGCGTGCTAGGCACGCACGAGTCACGCACTCCGGTTCTGGAACAGCCGCCCTGTTGTGGATCGGAGGCAAACCCGGCGATGCAGTTGGAGGCGTGCCGAAGAACTTCTTGAGGAGGCCCACGTGGAACATGTCATGGAGGCGCGAGCGTGCCGGAAGCTCAAGGCGATAAGCCACGTCGTTGATGACCTCTGAAATGCGGTACGGCCCATAGAAGCGTGGCTTGAGCTTGCCCCTGGTTGGCAAGTTGAGAGAGGACGCGGCGCGCTGGCGAAGGCGAAGCCAGACCCAATCGCCCACGTCATGCCGAATGTCCCGATGGCGTCTGTCGTAGTAGGACTTGTAGACCGCCTGTGCCTGTTGTAGACGATAGCGGACGTCCTCGAGAAGCTCGTCGCGCTCCGCCATGCTCCTGGCCACTGCGGCTACCCTCATGTCGCCCGGCTCGTAAGAGCGAATAGTGGGAGGGTCACGGCCATACACAAGCTTGAACGGAGTTTCTTGGGTCGCTGTCTGGTAGGCGGTGTTGTAGATGTACTCGACCCACGGAAGGCACCGGAGCCACTACCTGGGACGATCCCCGGTGAGACAGCGTAGGTACATCACAATGATCTTATTAGCAGCCACCATTTGGCCATCCGACTGTGGATGAAACGCTGACGTCATGTGCAGCTTTGTCCCGGTGAGGCGCATGAGCTCCCGCCAAAAAGCCGAGGTGAAGACGGGGTCGCGGTCAGAGACCATGGACTGAGGCACGCCATGGAGACGAACAATCTCAGCGAAGAACACCTGTGCCACTGATTCTGCCGTGTACGGGTGGGCCAGCGCCACAAAGTGGCAATACTTGCTGAAGCGATCCACCACGGTGAGGATGACAGACTTCCCGCCCACACGAGGGAGCGCTTCCACGAAGTCGATGCCGACGTCAGTCCACACACCCGTGGGCACCGGCAGCGGCAGCAGCAGCCCAGCGGGGTGCAAGTGCTCGGACTTGTACCTCTGGCAAGTACTGCAAGTGCGGATGTACTCTTGCACCGTCTTGCGAAGGTTAGGTGCGTGGAAGTCGCGGCGGAGACGATGCAAGGTGCGCAGGACGCCTTCGTGCCCATCATCATGCACGGCACTGAGAATCTCCTGGAGTAGCGGGGACGACGGCGGAATGTAGAGGCGGCCGTTGAAAGTGACGAGGCCGTCGGAGAGCGCCCACGGCTACTGCCGCGTACCCACCGTGATATCCTCACGCAGCGTGACGAGCGCCGGATCTGTGGACGTCGCTTGCCGGAGGCGATCGATGAAGTCGAAGCGAGGACCCGAGATCGCCATGATCGACGTCTCCTCCGTGTCGCGGCGGGAAAGGGCATCCGCCACCGTGTTTGTACTACCGGCCTTGTACTCCACGGTAAAGTCGAACCCCAGTAGTTTGCCGACCCAATGATGCTGCGGGATGGTTGCCAAACGCTGGTCAAGGAGAAATTTGAGACTGTAGTGATCTGTTTTTACCACAAATTGGCGCCCCCAGAGGTACGGTCTCCAGTGACGAATCGCGAGCACCAGGCCGATGAGTTCCCGTTCATATGCTGCCAGGGAACGGTGACGTGGCGCGGCTGGCCGGCTAAAGAAAGCCACCGGGTGTTGGTCCTGAAGAAGGACGGCCCCGAAGCCGTATGTCGAGGCGTCACACTCGACGATGAACGGACGCGTGAAATCTGGTAACGCGAGGACGGCAGCCGTGGTGACTGCCGTCTTGAGGGCGTTAAAAGCTGCTGCCGCCTCCGGCGACCAGGAGAAACCATCCTTGCGAAGGAGGGCCATTAGTGGCGCGGCAACCACGCCAAACTCCTTGACAAACTTGCGGTAGTACCCCGCAAGGCCGAGAAACCCCCGAACCGCACGCGCCGAGCGTGGTTGCGGCCATTCGGCCACTGCCTGCACCTTTTCCGGATCCATGGCCACTCCTGCAGCGGAGATGGTGTGACCCAGGTATGAGATCGACTCGACGGCGAATGCGCATTTGGATCGCTTGACGAAGAGCCGGTGCTGGTGCAGGACGGTGAAGACGGTGCGCACATGTCGGAGATGGTTAGCCCATGTCTCGCTGAAAATGAGGATGTCGTCAAAGAAGACGAGAACAAAACGGCGCAGGTACGGCCGCAGCAGATCGTTCATGAGGGCCTGGAACGTTGCCGGCGCGTTGCAGAGGCCGAACGGCATCACCAGGAACTCGTAGAGGCCGTCATGAGTACGGAAGGCGGTCTTCGGGATGTCCTCCGCACGCATCCGCACCTGGTGGTAGCCGGAGCGCAAGTCGAGCTTGGTGAAGAAACGAGCGTGCCGGAGCTCGTCGAGGAGTTCGTCCACCACCGGGATCGGAAACGCATTCTTGACAGTAATGGCGTTCAGGGCGCGGTAGTCGATGTAGAAGCGCCAGGACCTGTCGGCCTTGCGGACTAGCAGTACCGGGGACGAGAATGCGGAACAACTTGCTCGGATGATGCCCTGGGCGAGCATGGCGGCGCACTGACGCTCCAGCTCATCCTTGTGCGCGGCCGGGTAGCGATACGGACGGACGGCCACCGGGGCGGAACCGGGCAGCAGGGTGATGCCGTGGTCGCGGCTGCGGGGCGGTGGCACGCCGGAGGGTTCGGCGAAGATGCCATCGAACTCGGTGATGATGGCGTCGAGGAAATTGCAGCCGCTGCATGATTTCAGGGCCGACCCATCCGGTCCTGCAATGCCGCGCCAGCACACCCGATGGCCCCTCCGCCAGAATGTCATGGAGAGGGCGCGGAAATCCCACAGGATCGGTCCGAGCGTCGCCAGCCACTACGTGCCCAGGACGATGTCGTAGCCCGCGAGCGGCAAGGCGAGGAAATCTTCCGAGAACTCCTCTTGGCCGATGCGAAAGGGCACGATGCGGCAGGCGCCCTGGCACGGAACGCGCTCGCCGTTGGCCACCGTGACGCGCATCTTCTCGGTGGTGGGGGATGGCAGCGTAGCACGAGCGGCCGCCTCCTCGGCGATGAAGTTGTGGGTGGAGCCTGAGTCGATCAGGGCGAGGAGGGAGACACCCCCGAGAGTAATATGCATTTGCATGGTTTCGCTCGTGCGCACGCCGGAGATTGCGTGGAGCGAGATCTGAGGGTCGGCCCGCGATGCATCATCAGTAGCGGAGGCCGTGTCGTCGTCGTCGTCCGGCGCTAAGTCGAGGAGAAAGATGCGCTGGCACACGCGGTTGTGGCCCCTGCCGAACTTCTCATTACAGTTGAAGCATAGGCCCAGGCGACGACGTTCCTCCATCTCTGTCTGGGAGAGACGTTTGATTGGGCGCCCATCCGGCAGACTGTGGCCATGCTGGGGTGCGGCTGGTGGGGCCGGTGCGGGGGTCGCGAGGCGTGGTCCTGGCGTCGGCAGAATGCCCTTCTGCGGAAAACGCACCGGTGGCGCGGCGGGAAGCGCGCACTGGTCGCGCGGCTCCAATTTGCGGGCGAGGCTCATGGCGACGGCGAGGGACTGCGGGTTATGGATTTCCACGTCGAGGCTGAGGGGTGGCTGGAGGCCTGCGGTGAAGATCTGAACTTTCTGCGTTTCCGACAAGGAGCCTGCCCGGGGAAGGAGCGCCTCAAACCGCTCCTGGAAGTCGACGACGGACGTTGTGCGCTTGCACGCCATCAGTTCGCCCAGCGGGTTTGCGCGCAGAGGAGGCCCGAAGCGGAGGTTGAGCAGCTCGGAGAAGCGGCGCCACGGCGGAGTGCCCTCGTCACGCTGGACCTGCATGTACCACAGCTGGGCAGAACCCTCGAGGTTGTATGACGCCATCCAGACTTTCTCCTCCTCGGCTATCCGTTGTTGATGGAAGAAGGACTCGCATCTGTTGACGAAAGCGAGCGGGTCGGACTTGCCGTCGAACTTGGGGAAGTCCATCTTCTGAAACCGCCTGGGGCCGATCGTTGTGGTGTTGTCCGTCGTGGCTGACATCGGCGGCTGACGAGGAGGCCGACTTCTCCTTCTGGAGGGCTGCCACGAACGACTGCAGGGATGTCACGGTTGCAGTCAGGGCTTCGATCATCTTGGCCAAATCAGCGGTGGTGGGTTCCGACATGGCGGAAGAAAGCGAGGCGGCGGCGGATGGCAGCAATGGAGGTGGGCGGGGCGGCGGGTGCAGCGTGGGAGGCCGAGGAGCGTCTGGAACCTGATACCAAGTTGTCAAGGGCCTCAGTGCCCAAGACAGCGGGGCCTCGACTATGTAGTTTGTAGTCTTGGTGGATAGGAGCGCTAGGGTTTTTGCCTGGCTGCTCAATGGTGCGAGAGGAGAGGATAGGAGACAGAGGAAGAGGTAGGAGATAATAACTTTATTGCTTGCCCTCAAAGGGTGCTGATTATACGATATATAAAGGCCCCATTAACAAACTAGAAACCTATACGTAACAAACTAGTCTTTTATTCTAGGAATTAATGTATCAGGACCAAGACTCCTGCCCAGCCTACGCCTCGCCTGATGCGGCCGACGGCTGCTGCTCCTGGCCGCGTGGCCCACGCCTGCAGGACGTGCCCCACATGACATCGTCTTTGCTCGTTGACTGGCCGGAGTCCACTCACGCGTTGTGGCTGTCTGACAAACCATTTAGATCAAGAACCATCGACACGACATCAGGACAAACTTCTCCGCACCAGCTGCTTGCGGCCAACAATAGCCCTTCACTCATCCATGGAACAACGGCAGGAACATGTGTTGCTTCTTTTGGGGACCCCTGCAGATTGTAAAAGTCATATATGCCTTTAACCGCAGGGACAATGACTGTGTCAGTCTTCTCATTTGCATAACCTCTCAATGCTTTCTCTAGCCAGCACATGGTGGACGTTCAGTTGGTGCATGCCCAATGCGAATCCTGTAACGTTTTCTAGATCCATTTTTTAGTGATGATAATCAAAAAACTTGGGAATGATTGACATGTTTCACTAATTGTTATTATACGCCATGACTGCAGGCTCACACCAGGCGAGTTTCAAATACATTTTCAGCAGAAAAAAAAGTTCAGATAGTGACATAATGCAATCTAATTCAAGCGATATAAGAAGTACGGATTCACAAACCTTTTGGTCCAGCCGGGCGGTTAAGGATCATGTTTGCCAGTTGACTGCTCCGAGTTTGGAATCCAGTTGACATCAGTGCTTGCCAGTTGACTGCACCCGCAAGCGCTGTTGAAATCCGGTTCCACCGTAAGCGCTGCCTCACCCGCGTCGCCGATGCTAGACTTTGTAAGGTCTTGTGAGAATAATTAATAAAGTGGCCGTATGCATCGCCCAGATGCAGAGACCGGGGGTCATCCTCCTTTTCTAAAAAAAAAAACCCACGTCGCCGATGCTAGACTCAGAGGGAGTGCAGAGGAGAGTTCCAGTGGGTTTGTTGCGGAGTATGGAGTCGCTGCCGATAAGATCCGGTAGGGGAAATCTATGAAAACACAGAGAGCATACCAATAAACTGATCTGCTACTTACAGCGCGCCCAACTACAAAGGATGAAGCAGCGGCATGGAACATACCAATCAAGGGGATCTAATAGGAACTCGAATCCATGGGGTTCCGCCTCCGCCATCACCATAGATCTGAGCTCTGGAGCTTGTGCGGCGCCGCAAGGGATATGTTTGTTTTTTTCCCTTCAAGGGCCGAGTGGGGGAGCGGTCGAGCGTACGGCATCACATTTGCATATCGGTTACAAGAAAACTGTGTTAGTTGTGACGGACCATCAGGTTGCATCATGTACCAACGGCACAGACAAGAAGGGCGTCGTGACGGTTCCCCATTTTGCACGTCGCCGTTCTCGTATCATGCTTTTCTCCATACGATCGCATTGATTTCGTATGTGGACGCGGCGCTGTCTCATTGGCACACTTTCCAGGAGCAGGCGAGCTCGTCCTCTCCATCGCCGCTCTCATACTTTTGTAGCCTAGGTTAATGAAACATTTCATCAGTGGAGAAAATAGGTTGCGTCTTTGAACAATTATTATTTTTACTAAATTTGCCATTAAGCTAATGAAAATATTAATGAACGTGCTAATGAACTAAATATTTCTACTACTTGAGGGGATCTCACAGCTCATGAATATTCCTTAATTAGATTGCACGTACACAGTTTTTGATGTTCTAATCCTTTTGTTCTAAAGACAGCGATTAATAATCTAATTATGGAAAATATGCAAGGATGAAGAAACAAGAAAAGCATAGCCCTTATTGCTTGCCTCATTGACGATCATTCTAGTCGTGCGGCCGGTCGGCCGCCATCCATCCGCGCAACCTTTGGATCCCCTTGCCCCTTCGGCAGTCTAGGTCTTGAGTTAGGAGTTGGACGGCGCTGGATCGGAAACTGCCCTAGACGAAGGCTACCTCAGCGATAGGCATCGAAGGCTTGGTCTAGAAAATGAACGTTGATTATGTGCTTTGTCTTCCAATCATGGCCTCATGGGCTACTGCTGCACGGGCCTGCTATAGATGGGCTTTGGAGTCTTGCACCTCACGTGGTTAGAGGGGGCGAATAAACAATGGACTCGTTATTTTACCCTTTTATCACCGGCTGTTTAATCATAGCTTTGTTAAAACAGAATCATTGAGGGGATGGACCAGACGAATGAAAACTACCCCCTCTGTTCCCAAATATTTGTTTTTCTAGGCATTTCAAATGAACACAACATATGGATGTATGTAGACATATTTTAGAACGTGGATTCATACATTTTGCTCCGATATAGTCACTTGTTGAAATCCCTAAAAAAACAAATATTTAGGAACGGAGGGAGTAGTAGGTAGAATGGACCAGACGAACGAAAACTAGTAATCGATGGGATGGCACGGACGTCCGTGACAAGGCTACTGGACAAGTTGTGGCGAGATGGTTGTGTTCTTGTTTGATGGCGTCAATAGAGCATGTACGCCGATTTAACACAAGGAGAGGAGTGCTTATGGTCATGCCATGGATTTTGCTGCATCTCTTTAATAAATATCAGATCAATGTATACTTTTCTCCTTAATGGTCTCAAGTGCTGGTGATGCACCATGTAAAAATTTCATATGAATTCATCGATGTTTTTGCGCCCAATTGCCGATTAGCACGTCACCCGACTAAGTTTAGGGGATCGACTAGGTATGACCACTTATAGAGAAGTAAACGTTAACTCCACTAACTTTACTCGAGCCGGATCCTTCTCTATTCTTTAGAGGATCGGCTAAAGTTGGCGTTCGTAAATTCCTTCCCCACTAACTAAACTATCGCCCCTTGAATGCCTCAAATACTAACCAACACTATAAAACTGCCAAAATAGACTACACGTAAGATACGTAAAAATAATTACATAGGTGTAGCTTTACCCGTAAAAATAATTACATAGGAGTATATAAAGTCATCGATGTTTTCGCGCCCAATCACCGATTAGCACGTCACCGGACGTCTGTACCACGTACAGCAAGAATCAAGTGCAGGCAGAGAGCTCCTGGCGTCAAAGAAAAGATGGATTCGACTATGGTGCGGCAGCTATCGATGGCGACCTTCTGTTAGGGACCCGACCAGGATCGATCGAGTAGGGAACTAGCGATGGGTCAATGAGATCGAGTCTCGGTCGAATAACCTCTGTGTTCAAACGAGCTAGCTAGTGCACTGCTGAATGAATCTCTGTCTGTCCGTCCGTCTGTCCATGAACGAAACTGCTCCATGCACGATCTTTGTGGCCGGCGTGTGCACGACATGTAATCCAGCGGCCGGTGCTACTTCAATCATACGCATGTACGGCCGGATTCTTTCAGCGTGTGTGAATCGTCCATGAATCTCCGCCATGCATGCACAGCACCTGCGATCGAGCTGCGCGTTGAACGAACGACCGCGACGACGATCGAATCTCTGTCGTCTGCCCGTGAATATCATTGCGTTGCATTCATGCACTGCATAAATCGATCGATGGATCGACGTTGCATGGGCATGTTTGCTGTGCAGCGCATGCATGCAGCGAACTCCATGCACACGATCGCACGCGCCCCTAGGCCCCGGCAAGTTAGGCACTTGTCTGTCGCCTGATGATGAGCAGCTGACTGGTTCATGGCACCGGCGGGAGACCGGTCAGTCAGAGCAGCCGATCGATTCGATCGATCACCTGCACTGCATGGTGCATGCATTGCTCCCGATCGATCGAGTGCCGATCGAGTGTAGCCGTGAATGATGAAGTTCTGCCCGAGGCTGCGTGCCTGCGTGAGGACTTGTTTGCACGGCGGCAGTGTGGAGGCGGCCGGCCGGATCGAGCAGTGAGCAGTTCGTTGGCACGGCGGCATGCGTCCACGTGATGGTGGAGCCATGCATTCGAATGATCGCCTCTTGGCATAGTACCTACGTAGAGCCTATCTGAAGATTGCTACGTATACTCGTTACTCAATATATACGACTACAATAACCGCGCGCACGCCGTGGAAGGGACGTGCAGTTTAAAGGTAGCTAGGGTGAACCTGCGACCGATTTGTCGAATAAAAACCGGAAAACACCATCCTTGAGCCGACGGATGCACCAGCGTCCGCCGCCTGCTTAGCCGTCAGATCAATCTTGATCGAGCACTCACACTGACCACAAGTCATGTGCAGCCAGTTTTTTTGCAACAACCGTATTGTTTGAGAAGGTTTCTGCAACAGAGATCTTGTTTTATAAAAAAAGATTTAGTGGTGATATTTTTTTTCAGCAACAGGGTCTAGTTTTAGAAAGTTTTTGCAACAGAGGTCTTGTTTCAGAAAAAAAAAAGTTCAATAGCAAAGATATTTTTTTCTGCAACAGGGGTCTTGCTTCAGAAACATAGGCCCGGTTGCAGAAAGCGTTTGAAGGAGCGTACGAGGCCACGACGCATGTTTTAGAAACATAGCTTCAGTTGCAGAAATCGTCAAAGGATTGCCCGACTTTGGAGATTGTCGCCGTCATGCTGGAGTAGAGGTCGCGCCTGTTCTCCAAGCAGGGCCCCTCGGTGAGCTGGATTTGCGTCCGACCCAAACATCTGACGCGCGATATGGTGCGCCATGGTGTTTTAGAGAGTTCAATTTAGCTCCTGCACGTCGGCGGGAGAGTTCAATTTAGCTCCTGCATGCCGGCGGCGGACTGATTTTGGGGGCGTGTTGGCGGCGGCGCCGCTTGACGCAACTCTGTTAGGGTTGGGGGCAAGTTTGTTGTCTTGTTTCTGCAACAACGTGCATGTTGCGGGAATAATGAGGGGACATGCGGCACGCGCACACTAGATCGGACCGCTAATGTCCGGGGGATCCAACGGCTGTCCAGGCGGTGGATAATTTTAGTACATCCGCCGGCGGACGCGCAACATCTCCCATAAAAATGCACACGCTCTGTATACATAATGTGTGTGATAGTTGGATCGCCTCCCCAGGCCCATCATCTTGTTCCCGGACTCCTGTTTAGTGTTAACGTCACCCTGTGACTCAACTCAAAAACATCACCCTGACGAGCCGTGAATTTGATGCGAGCATGTGCATGCACAGCCGCCCACCGGCGCATCCGAGGCACGTTCGTGCTGGGTTTTCAATACCAGGCCGGACTGTTTTTCTTTTCCTTCTGAAACAACGGTAAAAGCTTTTCCATTTTTCGTATATATGGTTGGTTGAGAAGGAAAAAAGAATACTATTTAACAAAAAAATTGAGCTTATTTAACAAATTGACGGCCATGGGCACACACAGGAATAACTCTCCAGGAATTATTATTTTTTGAAAAGTTCATATATTAATTAATTAAAACAGATGTTCTTACAATCATTCATTACGCATACACAATGCGGGGCGGAAGAAAGTTAATAAGAATCCCATCGGACCTATTACTAAAGCTAAACTTAGCAATCTCATGTGCCATCCCATTGGCAATCCGATTTATTTTTGAAATATTATTTTTTTGGATCACCCTAGAGATACTCAGAGCCTCTTTTTTCATCAGATCAGCCAATGGGGGCCTGTCAAGTTTCTCATTTGCAAGCAAAGAATGTATGAAAGCACAGTCAACCTCTAAAATAATAGACTGGTGAAGAGTGGTACCTATATAAAGTCCTGCAAGATAGGCCCGGAGCTCGGCTTCATTCACACCAGTACACCGATCAATAAAATCCCAAGAAGAAACAATAATTTATAGGCAGCACTAGCCATCAGACTACTGACAATTGCATCATGTCAAACTAGTCCTAGGCCCTCCGATGAATAAGATGAACGTTGGATAGGCTACAGTAGAGATTAGAGAACACACGCTAGATAGGTAATTAGTAGTATGTGTCTTCCATTAATGTTTTCTCTAATTGCGTGCTTCATAACTACTATGAGGTGGCTCCGTCTTTCGGAGGTGCGTGTGTGCATTCATAGGGGTGAGTGTATGCGCGTGTATATGAGCGCTTGCGTCTGTACTGTGTAAAAAAAACTACTAGGAGGCCAATTACGTGGAATTTCCTTTATTTAACAAGAATCCCTTTAATTACGCATCTAATCTGGTTAACTACTCCCCAAAATTAATCAAGATTCATTGGTTCATTGAACAAGGACGTCTGAAGCAAAACACTTTGGTGTGTATCCATGTAGCATTAGATGCACACTAAAATAATGTTAAATGCATAGTTGACTGATGCATAACAAAAGCTTTACTAGGTTGCGTAACATAATGCAGTAATATTGGAAGCATGATTAGTATGTAACAAAGTAATTATCTAGTTGTGTACGAAGCATATCAGTTTTGTGAAATTGTGTAAACAAAGGCTTATTCATCCATGTATGTGTATGAAGCATTAGACAGTAACGTTGGAAGCATGATAAATATTGGTTCTGCAAAACTTGCTGTGTTTGATTGTTGTATGACGGAAGTATTGTATTTATGCATATGAAGCAAAATACAGCAATGTTGGGTGCACAATTGTTAGATAATTGAAACATATTACATCTGGGAAATAGAAAGTACACCTGCTTTAACCAGGGTGCAAATATGAGTCTAAAAGAGAGGGAGTTCATTTCCAATCGCAGTTACATGTATAGAGTTAGTAGGCAAAAAAATCCATAGTAATTCAATTCTGATTCTGACGAAATTGAAATTTTCTTCAATTTGAAAAAAAATTCTTTACAATAATAAATTTATGTTTCGATCGACGGGAGAATTAGCTTCCATTGTTTATGATGTTTGGCAACAAGGAATAAAGTATTGTGTGCTTGGAACATTATATTGTCCGGAAAGCATGAGGTTGTTTCCATCGAAATGAAAAAATATTCCGTGCCCGCATATTTGCTTCCATTGGAAAGTGAGATTGTTTCCAAGACAACTAAGATTGTTTCCAGCTTATTTTGTCTCCCACCTAGAAAATGTGTGATTCAAACAATTAGAGAATTATAATGATGTAGCTTTAATGTTTCGAACGAGAAAATAATTCTTTCTATAAACATGGCTTCCAAAAGAAAAATAATTACTTCCAAAGAAAATAGTGTTTGCTTCAAAAGAGTTGCTTGCAAAAAGGGAATGCATTTGCTTTCAGAATCTGCTTTCGGATACAACAAGAATGGGATGCAGAGTTAGGTTGTCCCATCTGAGCATGAAACCACCATGATCTACCGCCAGGGCGACAGTGCGGCTGGGCGCGGGGGAGACGTCGATGCGACCATGGAAGCATTGGTCTACCTGGTCACAGTGACGTTGCTAGCCTCGAGACATGCGACAAGATCACAAAAGCACCCACTGCAAGATGTGTCCTTTAACATGGGCACCTTTGCATAGACAAGTGTTGTCAAGGAGGATAGCCGATGTGATCAGAGCGGTGGCCATGAGCAGTGAAGACGATGCCAAAGAGGAATGTTAGAACATCTCCAGCCGCGCCCCCAACAGCCCCCTAGGCACCTTTTTACGCACCGGCACCTGAAAAAAACCCCACTCGCGCCCCCAAGACGCAGAAATCCGCCGGCTTGGTCTGTTTTTGGGACGGCGATCGCAGGCCGAACTCATCGCACTTGGGGGCACTCGGGGGCTCCAGTGCAAGGGGAAAACACGCCCGGGCCACACTGTCAGGCGAAAAGCCTAGCCAATCGTCCAGATTCGCCTCCCACCCCCGCGCGCTCGGTCACCACCCTGCCGATCCCGGTGCCGCCCACCGCCGTGCACCGCTAGATAGGCCATTTCCCGCCGGAAAAGGGAGAAGGTTTTGCCGCAGCAACCTCTCCACCACCGTCCGGGCGAGTTTTCCGGCGCTCCAGCCACGCAGGGCGGTATACCGGCGAGTGTGCGCCCCCCACGCCCGCCAGGTGTTCCGCAATTTGTCTGCTCCGCGATGGACTCGGACGACGAGGAGGCGCTCGCCGCGTTGCTAGAGGAGGAAGCCGATGCAGACGTCCAGGAAGACGAACATCTCATGGTCCTCGCCGCCCTCGCCGGCTTGCTCACGAGCAATGAAAAGCCGCGGCGAGGTGGCTCGGCGCCGGGTGGCTGAAAGCAAAGAACTGGCATCGTTTGGAAGGCTACTACATGCTCTACTCTGACTACTTTGCCGACGCTCCACTGCACGGCGACAAAGTATTTTGGCGCCGTTACCTGATGAGCCGAAAGCTTTTCCTAAGGATTGTGAATTCCATCCGGGAGTTTGACAACTACTTCAAGTGCAAGAAGGATTGCACCGGCAAACTTGGATTCACCTCAATCCAGAAGTGCATGACAGCTATGAGGATGCTTGCATACGGAGCTCCCGGTGATTCACTCGACGACTATGGGCGCATGGCCGAGTCCACGACCATTATGTGTTTCTACAAGTTCTGCAGGGCAGTGGTGGCAGTGTTTGGACCGCAATACATGCGAACACCCAATGCGGAAGACACTGCTCGGATCCTAGCACAGAATGCAGCAAGAGGATTTCCTGGGAGACTTGGAAGCATCGACTGCATGCATTGGAAATGGAAGAACTTCCCATTTGCTTGGCAGGGGATGTACAAAGGCGCCAAAGGCGGTTGCAGTGTGGTACTTGAGGCGGTGGCCACACAAGACCTTTGGATTTGGCACTCCTTCTTTGGTATGCTAGGAACTCATGATGACATCAACATGCTGCGGTGCTCCCCTGTCTTTGCCAAGCTTGTTGAAGGTCATTCTCCTCTGGTGAACTTCGAGGTCAATGGGCGGCACTACAACAAGGGGTACTACCTAGCTGTTGGCATCTACCCGAGATGGTCTACATGTGAAGACTATCTCAAATGTTGTGCCAGGAGGCAAGAAGTCCCACTTTGCGAAGGTTCAGGAGGCTTGCAGGAAGGATGTCGAGTGGGCATTTGGTGTGCTGCAATCTCGATTTGCTGTTGTCCGGTACCCTGCTCAGACCTGGTCGAAAGATCAAACGTGGGAGATCATGACTTGATGTGTCATCTTGCACAACATGATCATTGAGAGCGAGCAGGAAGAGCCAGTGTTTGACACTGAACCATACTACATGCAGGGTCCTCTTGCCCAAGTTGATCACCAGCTACCGACAACCTGGACTTCCTACCTCAATATGCATCAGGAGATCCAAGACCCACAGGTGCATCAACAACTGCAGCAGGATCTGGTGGAGCACCTATGGAGGTTCAAGGGTAACGCCTAGCTCGACGTGTGATGAAATATGAGTTTTCATTTGTTGAACTATATAATTTGTATTGAACTATTTGATTTCTATTGATTTTCTGTGATGAACTATGTGATAAAAAAATTACTTATGTTGAATTCACGCCAAACCACGGCGAATATAGGCCGATTCGCGCTGATATCGAGCCATTTATCGCCGAAAGTGGGCCGAAACGCGGGCACATTTGCGCCATAAATGGGCCGATATCGGTGCCTGGGGCGACGACTGGGTGCCTGACCGCCCCCAGAGCCGATTATACCGCCGGCTCGCACCCAGGCGGCGATTTTTGTGCCTCCTGGTGGGTTCAACGGCTGGAGATGCTCTTAGGGACTCGTCGATGAACCTCCCGTCGTTGCTGGTAAGCTTTCCGGTTGGAGTGCTTAGCCTGTTGGGTGATGACCCACAAGTATAGGGGATCTATCGTAGTCCTTTCGATAAGTAAGAGTGTCGAACCCAACGAGGAGCAGAAGGAAATGACAAGCGGTTTTCAGTAAGGTATTATCTGCAAGCACTGAAATTATAGGTAACAGATAGTTTTGTGATAAGATAATTTGTAACGGGTAACAAGCAATGAAAGTAAATAAAGTGCAGCAAGGTGGCCCAATCCTTTTTGTAGCAAATGACAAGCCTGGACAAATTCTTATAATGAGAAAAGCGCTCCCGAGGACACATGGGAATTATCGTCAAGCTAGTTTCATCATGCTCATATGATTCACGTTCGTTACTTTGATAATTTGATATGTGGGTGGACCGGTGCTTGGGTACTGCCCTTTCTTTGACAAGCATCCCACTTATGATTAACCCCTATTGCAAGCATTCGCAACTACAAAAGAAGTATTAAGGTAAACCTAACCATAGCATGAAACTAGTGGATCCAAATCAGCCCCTTACGAAGCAACGCATAAACTAGGGTTTAAGCTTCTGTCACTCTAGCAACACATCATCTAGTTATTACTTCCCAATGCCTTCCTCTAGGCCCAAATAATGGTGAAGTGTCATGTAGTCGACGTTCACATGACACCACTAGAGAAGAGACAACATACATCTCATCAAGATATCGAACGAATACCAAATTCACATGACTACTAATAGCAAGACTTCACCCATGTCCTCGGGAACAAACGTAACTACTCACAAAGCATATTCATGTTCATGATCAGAGGAGTATTAATATGCATTAAGGATCTGAACATATGATCTTCCACAAAGTAAACCAATTAGCATCAACTACAAGGAGTAATCAACTCTACTAGCAACCCACAGGTACCAATTTGTGGTTTTGATACAAGATTGGATACAAGAGATGAACTAGGGTTTGAGAGGAGATGGTGCTGGTGAAGATGTTGATGGAGATTGACCTCCTCCCGACGAGAGGATCGTTGGTGATGATGATGGTGATGATTGTCCCCCTCCCGGAGGGAAGTTTCCCCGGCAGAACAGCTCCACCAAAGCCCTAGATTGGTTCCACCAAGGTTCCGCCTCGTGGCGGCGGAGTTTCGTCCCGTAAGCTTGCTTATGATTTTTTTCAGGGTAAAAGAGTTCATATAGCAAAAGATGGGCACCGGAGGGCCACCAGGGGGCCCAGGAGACAGGGGCACGCCCAGTAGGGGGGCGCCCCCCACCCTCCTGGCCAGGGTGTGGGCCTCCTCTAGTGTTTTCTTTGCTCAATAATTCTTTTTAAATCCAAAAATGACTTTCATGGAGTTTCAGGACTTTTGGAGCTGTGCAGAATAGGTTTCCAATATTTGCTCCTTTTCCAGCCCAGAATCCCGGCTGCCGGCATTCTCCCTCTTCATGATAAACCTTGTAAAATAAGAGAGAATAGCCATAAGTATCATGACATAACGTGTAATAACAGCCCATAATGCAATAAATATTGATATAAAAGCATGATGCAAAATGGACGTATCAACTCCCCCAATCTTAGACCTCGCTTGTTCTCAAGCGGAAGCCGAAATTGGAAAATATGTCCACATGTTTAGAGATAGAGGTGTCGATAAAAATAAAATACGGACATGAGGGCATCATGATCATTCTTATAACAACAACATATATATATATTGTCATATGATTTCTCATTCTTAAGTAACAATCTATTCACAATGTCGAGTATGGTTCAGAAACTTCATTGTGAACTAACAAACTATAATCTCAGTCATTGAAGCAATTGTAATTTATCATAACATCAGAAAGAGTCAAGAATAGAGCTTTTCAGCAAGTCCACATACTCAACTATCATATAGTCTTCTACAATTGCTAACACTCACGTAATACTTGTGGTTATGAAGTTTTAATCGGACACAGAGAAAGATAGGGGTTTATAGTGTTGCCTCCCAACGTTTTACCTCAAGGGTAATGTCAACAATAATAGTTCATGCTAACTTACATCCAATTGGATATATATATCAGGATCTTCCCAACATGAGGTGCTTGCCAAAGGATAAAATGAAAAAGGGAAAGGTGAAGATCACATTGACTCTTGCATAAAGTAAAAGACATAAAGTAATAGGCCCTTCGCAGAGGGAAGCAAAGGTTGTCATGTGCTTTTAGGGTGGATGCACAAAATCTTAATGCAAAAGAACGTCACTTTATATTGCCACTTGTGATATGAACCTTTATTATGCAGTCCATCGCTTTTATTACTTACATATCACACGATTGTATAAAGCTTATTTTCTCCGCACTAATAAGTCATACATATTTAGAGAGCAATTTTTATTGCTTGCAACATGACAACTTACTTGAAGGATCTTACTCAATCCATAGGTAGGTATGGTGGAGTCTCATGGCAAAACTGGGTTTAAGGATATTTGGAAGCACAAGTAGTATCTCTACTTGGTGCAAGGAATTTGGCTAGCATGAGGGGGAAAGGCAAGTTCAACATGTTGGACGATCCATGACAATATACTTTAACTAAGATTCCTTTTCCAACATCAACTCTTTAGCATGTCATACTTAATGAGTGCTCACAATCATAAAAGATGTCCAAGATAGTATATTTATATGTGAAAACCTCTCTTTCTTTATTACTTCCTATTAATTGCAACGACGACCAAAACTATGTTTGTCAACTCTCAACAACTTTTAAGCCTCATACTCTCTATGTGTGAAGTCATTACTATCCATAAGATCAATATGAACTCTTTTATTTTTTATTCTTTTCTTTCTACTCAAGATCATAGCAAGATAGAAAAGCCCTTGACTCAACACTAATCTTTATTATATAGCTCACAAACTCGATTACATAGAAGGATCACAAAGCAAAACTCGAAACTAATTCATACCAAAACTTTATTCTACTAGATCAAGATATTACTAAAAGGACCGAACTAAGAAAAACGGTAAAGATATGAGTGTGATGGTGATACGATACCGGGGCACCTCCCCCAAGGTTGGCGGTTGCCAAGGGGAGTGCCCATACCCAAGTGATTATGTCCTCGGAGGCGATGAAGGTGGTGATGATGATGGTGGATAATCGCACATCAAGCGTAAAAGTTCCTCCAACTTGTGGATAATGCCCTTGAGTCCGACAATATGATCCTTCAACAAAAGATTTTCCTGTGTGAGATACTTGTTTTATATGCGAGCTAGCTCAATCATCTTGAAAGCTTCAATCTCAGTTGTAGTAAAGAGGTTAGGTAGAGGTTGAGGGATGTTTTCTTCTTCCACCGCTGGAGCTTGATCTTCCATGGCCTTCTCGATTCCTTCATCCTTGTTGATCCCCTCTGGTTCTTCTCTTTTCAGCTCTATCTTCAATAGCCAAACATCCTTGTCATCATTGTTGAAGGAGGGTGACGTCATGATGCTCTAAATCTGTAAGAAAAACAACTCGAAACGAAAACAGAAGATTTTTGCGTGATACGGTGGTCAAAACCTTCGGGAGATTATATAATGAATTTTTACCGACCAAAAGAAGTAACATGCAAGAAAACAGAGTCCAGAAGGCACACGAGGTGCCCACGAGACAGGGGGAGCGCCCAGTTAGGGTGGGCGCGCCCTCCACCCTCGTGGAAGCCTCGTGTCCTTCCCGGATTACTTCTTGCTTTCTAAAATTATTAAATATTCCAAAACGGAGAAAAATTGCCATTTGAATTATTTTGGAGTCAGTTTACTTACCGTACCACATACCTATTCCTTTTCGGAGTCTGAAACATTTTGGAAAGTGTCCCTTATGTATTCCTCCGGGGTTACGGTTTCGATAATATTAGTATCAACATTTATAGGATTACCTGAGATGTAATGTTTGATTATTTGACCGTTCACCACCTTCGGATTTGTGCCTTCGAAGTTGTTGATTTTTATGGCACCGGGACGATAGACCTCCTCGATAACGTAAGGACTTCCCATTTAGAGAGAAGTTTTCCTGCAAAAAATCTTAAACGAGAGTTGAATAGCACAACATAATCACCTACGTTAAACTCACGCTTTTGTATTCTTTTGTCATGCCATCTTTTAACTTTTTCTTTGAACAGCTTGGCATTCTCATAGGCTTGGGTTCTCCATTCATCAAGTGAGCTAATGCCAAATAACCTCTTCTCACCGGCAAGTTTGAAATCATAGTTGAGCTCTTTAATAGCCCAATATGCCTTATGTTCAAGTTCGAGAGGTAAGTGACATGCTTTTCCATATACCATCTTATACGGAGACATACCCATAGGATTTTTATATGCAGTTCTATAGGCCCATAATGCATCATCAAGTTTTTTGGACCAATTCTTTCTAGATCTATTAACAGTCTTTTGCAAAATTATTTTGAGCTCTCTATTACTGAACTCTACTTGACCACTAGACTGTGGGTGATAAGGAGATGCAATTCTATGATTAACATCATACTTAGCAAGCATTTTACGAAAAGCACCATGAATAAAATGTGAACCACCATTAGTCATGAGGTATCTAGGGACTCCAAACCTTGGAAAAATAACTTCTTTAAGCATCTTAATAGAGGTGTTATGATCAGCACTACTAGTTGGAATAGCTTCTACCCACTTAGTAACGTAATCAACAACAACTAAAATATGTGTGTAACCATTAGAGGCAGGAAAAGGTCCCATATAATCAAAGCCCCAAACATCAATGGTTCAATAACAAGATAATAATTCATAGACATTTTTTGACGTCTACTAATATTACCAATTCTTTGACATTCATCACAAGACAAAACAAACTTACGGGCATCCTTGAAGAGAGTAGGCCAATAAATGCCGGATTGCAATACCTTATGTGCAGTTCTGTCTCCAGCGTGGTGTCCTCCATATGGTTCGGAGTGACACTTGCGAAGGATCTGTTCCTGTTCATGCTCAGGTACACAACGTCTAATAACACCATCTACTCCTTTATAAAGGTGTGGGTCATCCCAGAAGTAATGTCTTAAATCATAAAAGAACTTTTTCTTTTGCTGGTATGTGAAACTAGGTGGTATAAATTTAGCAACAATATAATTAGCATAATTAGCATACCATGGAGCAGTACGAGAAGCATTAATGACCGCTAATTGTTCATCAGGAAAGCTATCATCAATAGGTAGTGGGTCATCAAGAACATTCTCTAACCTAGATAAGTTGTCTGCAATGGGGTTCTCAGCTCCCTTTCTATCAATAATATGCAAATCAAATTCTTGGAGCAAGAGAACCCATCTAATAAGTCTAGGTTTAGCATCTTTCTTTTCCATAAGATATTTAATAGCAGCATGGTCAGTGTGAATAGTAACTTTAGAATCAACAATATAAGGTCTGAACTTATCACATGCAAATACAACTGCTATGAATTCTTTTTCGATAGTAGCATAATTTCTCTGGGCAGTATCAAGGGTCTTACTAGCATACTGGATAACATTTAATTTCTTATCAACTTTTTGCCCTAGAACAGCACCTACAGCATAATCACTAGCATCACACATAATTTCAAAGGGTAAATTCCAATCAGGTGGCTGAACTATAGGTGAAGTGATCAAAGCTTTCTTAAGTATTTCAAATGCTTCTACACAATCATCATCAAAGGCAAAAGGAATATCTTTTTGCAATAAATTAGTCAGAGGCCTAGAGATTTTAGGAAAGTCCTTAATGAACCTCCTATAAAAACCGGCATGACCAAGGAAACTTCTTATACCTTTAATGTCCTTGGGACATGGCATCTTTTCAATAGCATCAACTTTAGCTTTATCAACTTCAATACCTCTTTCAGAAATTTTATGCCCCAAGACAATGCCTTCATTAACCATAAAGTGGCACTTTTTCCAATTTAAGACGAGACTAGTGTCTTCACATCTCTCCAAAACTCGCTCAAGGTTGCTCAAGCAATCATCAAAAGAGGATCCATAAACGGAGAAATCATCCATGAATACCTCACAAATATTTTCACAAAAGTCAGAGAATATAGCCATCATGCATCTTTGAAAGGTAGCAGGTGCATTACATAAACCAAAAGGCATATGTCTATAAGCAAAAGTACCGAAAGGGCAAGTAAAAGTAGTTTTTGATTGATCCTCCACTGATACAGGTATTTGAGAGAAATTAGAATAACCATCTAGAAAGCAGAAATGTGTATGTTTGGATAGTCTTTCTAGCATTTGATCAATAAATGGTAAATGGTAATGATCTTTCTTAGTAGCTTTATTTAATTTACGGAAATCAATTACCATCCTATAACCTGTAATAATTCTTTGCGGAATCAATTCATCTTTATCATTAGGAATGACAGTAATACCTCCCTTCTTAGAGACGCAATGGACAGGACTTACCCAATCACTATCAGCAACAGGATAAATTATACCTGCCTCAAGGAGCTTTAGTATCTCCTTTCTTACCACTTCTTTCATCTTAGGATTTAACCATCGTTGAGGATCTCTAACTGGTTTGGCATCTTTCTCCACTTTTATTTTGTGTTGGCATAGAGTGGGACTAATGCCCTTAAGATCATCCAGAGTATATCCAATAGCAGCATGGTGCTTCTTCAGAGTTTTCAATAATCTTCCTTCTTCCTGCTCTGAAAGGTTAGCACTAATAATAACAGGATATATCTTCTTTTCATCAAGATAAGCATATTTAAGATTGTCAGGTAATTGTTTGAGCTCAAACATGGGATCACCCTTGGGTGAAGGGGGATACCCTAGGATTTCAACAGGTAAGTTGTGTTTTAGAATGGGACCCCGTTGAAGGAATACTTTATCTATTTCTCTTCTTTCATCCATAAACATATCATTTTCATGGTCTAGCAAATATTGTTCTAACGGATCAGTAGGAGGTACGGCAATAGAAGCAAGACAAATAATTTCATCCTTACTAGGAAATTCTTTATCACGGGGTTGTCTACGAATCTTAGCAAAATTAAACTCATGTTTCATATCCCCTAAGCCAATTGTAACAACATCCTTTTTGCAATCAATTTAGCATTAACCGTATTCAAGAAGGGTCTACCAAATATAATGGGACAAAAACTATCTTGTGGGGAACCAAGGACAAGAAAATTAGCAGGATATTTAACTTTCCCACAGAAGACTTCAACATCTCTAACAATCCCAAATGGTGTAATAGTATCTCTATTGGCAAGCTTAATAGTGACATCAATATCTTCTAACTCAGCGGGTGCAATATCATGCATAATTTCTTTATATAAGGAATGAGGTATTGCACTTGCACTAGCACACATATCACATAAGACATGATAACAATGATCTCCTATTTTAACAGAAATAACAGGCATGCCTACAACAGGTCTATGTATCTTAGCATCTGGTCTAGCAATATTTGCGGTTTCACCACAGAAGTAAATAACATGCCCATCTATATTATCATCCAAGAGATCTTTAACCATAGCAATACTAGGTTCAACTTTGATTTGCTCAGGAGGAGTATACACTACAAAAAAAATACACTTCCTTGATGATACGTGTTTGTCACAGTAGGTCGCGTTTTTTGTCATGCATGTAAATCCATGACGATTTTATGACAGAATCAAGATAGTCATACCTGTGCTGTCGTAGAAGTGTTCCATGACATTACCAAAATTATCATCACGAAAGCGTCCACTTCCATGACAATAAATCGCGCGTCACAGAAGTGCTTTCGTTAAGGGTGACCGACACGTGGCATCCACCGTAACTGAACGCCGTTAAGCTATCGGGTCGGGTTTTGGATTCGATAACCCGTTAACAGCCCCGACCAATGGGGATTTTCCACGTGTAAAATCATCATTGGCTGGAGGAAACACGTGTCTGCTCATCGGTGGGACAGATGTCATCCACTCATTGGACATAAGGCGCCTATGATACGTCGACACGTGGCACAGCCCAACAGAGGCCCATTCCTGTGAAAAGGCTGGCCCGTTTGACTTGGTCAAAAGGTGGCGGGCTGGCCCATGGAAAGCCTGTTAACGGCCTGTTCGCATATAGCCCATTTACAGCCCGCTAACCCAAGGCCCGTTACGCCCTATCCAAATTAGGCCCAGTAGCGTCATTTGGGCCATCCAATATGATTCCAGCCCGTTTTCACTTCTGGCGCATGTATGGCCCATGACGTCTTTTGGCCCATATGAGGCCCTATGTAACTCTTGGCCTATTAATGACCCGTGGTGAAACTGGCCCGTAATGAACAGTGTATCACTTTACACCCATTAATGGCCCGTGGTGAAACTGGCCCGTAATGAACAATGTATCACTTTATACCCATTAACGGCCTGTTATTCTGTTGGGCCATTTCCAGCCCATGTTATCTTTCGGCCTTCTCAGAGCCCATTTATTCTTGGGCTCATTTCCAGCATTCATTTACTTACGGCCCTTTACTGTCATTTTCTGCTTGTGGGCCAAATTCAGCCCGTGGTTACAGTCGGCCCGTTTGTGGTCCATTAATACGTTGGGCCGTTTTCATAGCGTCATCAAATACGGCCTATTAACGATGGCCCGTTATGGTCGGCCCATGAACGGACGATTCCAACTCTAGCCCGTTTACGGCCATAATGCGGTCTATTTGGCCGATGTTTGGCCAATCGATCATACGGCCCGTATAAGGCCCATTGATGTTACGTCCCGCAGAAGGCCCATTGTTTCTATGGCCCGTAGAAGGCCCACTGTTTCTACGGCCAGTAGGAGGCCCAGTGTCACTACAGTAAATATTAGCCCATGGTTATTGTGGCCTAGTTTTAAAAATAGGTTATTACAGCCACTAGCAAACCGCGGAAAAAGAACTGCAATGACTACAAGCAAACAAATAAACAAGACAACAAGGAAATAAATAAGCAAGCAACTAACGCTAGGCTATCATGACTATTACACATATTACATCCATTGGGCATCAGAGTTCACCACCAGTGCAAATATAGGGAACAAAGCAGCATATCATATACACTGGTTGTCAAAGTTGGCGACCAGCGCAAATAAACGCCGCAGCAAAACAAATCCAGAACTGAAACCACTTCAGAAGATCTCAAGAAACAATATCCTGGGTACCCATAATGCTGGCAAGATGCTTAGCAAGCTTATTAACTTTCTCTTGTTTGGCGCTTAAATCCTCCAGAGCTTGCTGTTGCACCAGAAAATATGCATCTAAATTTTGCAGGGACTTCCTCAGTCCTTCAGCTTCCTATCGCAGCACATCTGATCGATGTCTTTCAACTTGAAGTTGAGACTCAAGAAGACAAACTGATTCAGGCAGCGAGTTCGAAGAGCTTGTGCCAGCAGTAGTGGCCAGTAACTCGAACACTACATCAAGATAGGACTTTTGGGTTCCCTCACTATCGTCAAGATAGTTTTTATCAGCTTTCTTGGAGAGCAACAGGGATGTCTCACTATCTTGAACCTTATCTGCATTACTTCCTTTACCATTGGATAACGTGGTACTGTTCTCCAATATTTTGTCCGCATTCTAAAAGAGAAACAAGCAGACACATCACATGTTTACCATGTTGTATATGAAACTCATTTTGGTAAATGAGTTCAGTAGTAAAGTGGACAGGATAACAGCATGAAACAAACATATATCTATGTACCATGGTCACTTTATGGTCTATATCATTCTAGTTTTTGTTGCCAAATCAAGATAGAGACACAGTTCAAATAATATTTGTTCAAGACAATGCAGAATAGACAGAATATAAGTGTGGGTAACTATAGAGCAATAACAACACTTGTAATGTGCATGACATGAGAACATAACTGTTTATTCAATTGAAACTAAAATCAACATAGAGCAGGTTACAACAGCAAACCAGTTGAAGAAACAGGTTTAAAACATACCTGTTGCACCATTGGAGTTTCAATTCCATCCTTCAAATTTGAAAATAGTTGGTATGAGTAAATACAGTAATGCAAGAGCAAAGGAGTATGAACCATAGCTACAGAAACTGACATGAGAACAAATCTTCTTCTCCTTTAAGCGTTTAGTTGGGATTCAGAGTGGTGGTCCTCATGCTTTGGTCACTGCAGTTCCCTTACTAACTGCTTGTGTTTGGATGCTCTGTGGTGGAGACGGTGCTGTGTCAACTGGAACTGGGTTACTATCTACCGGGGTTGGGGTTAGAAGGGGTGTAGCTGGTTCTCTGTCCAACTGGGTAGGGGTACAATCTGCGAGAGTCTGGGTTATGTGTGGTGGATCTGGTCCTTGGGCTAGTACAACCGTGGTTCTATCTGCATCAACTGGTAGCACTATCTTTTCTGAAGACCATGTTGTTACTCCCTTAGATACTGCCATCACGCTCTCCAATTCAAATGGCTGATAAACAAGAAAAGTAATTGAAAGTATAGACATTGTATGATAGACAGGTGCAATGGATAGTGGGGAATAAAAGAGGGCATGAAATAATTCATATTTATGTTGTCTAACCAAACAGGATGGCATGACACAATTTCACATATATGATAACTAACTAAACAGGATAGCATGACACAATTTCACATTATGATGGCTTACTAAAAAAGATGAAAATACATAGTTCAAAATATGAGACTATGTAAACAGGATGACCTGACATAACTATATAATGTGTTTATTAAATAGGTTGGCATGCCATGATTCACATACATTCACGGATAGAATGCCATAATTCAAAATATGATGACTGTAAACACTAAACAGGATGAGATGATATAACTATATGATGTCTTTATTAAATGGGTTGCCATGCCATAATTCAGATAGATGATGTGTATGTACTATGTAAACATGATGGTATGATATAATTCAAATATATGAGGAGCTCTCTGTAACCAGCAAGATGTCTGCTTCAGCAGGTAGCATTATCTGCTCTGAATACCTTGTTTTCACTCCAGATACTTCCATCACCGCTTCAAATGGTTGATGCACAGGAAGAGTAGTTGAATATACAAACGTTGTCGACAAATGGAACATGTAATATAGAAAAATGTTAGCATGATATAATTCACATACATGATGATTGGCTAAACAGCATGGCATTGCATAATTCACATATATAATGCCTTTGCAACAAGATAGCATTGTATAATTCACATATATAATGTCTTGCAACAAGATGGCAATGCATGATTCACATATATGGTAATTAGACACTGAACAGGTGGCATTCACACAAAGCATGTCTAAAGTAATCAAATGACATAGCAATGCGAGACACCATACGCACGATATGAGCAACATAACCCTGCCAAGTTAGAGCATACACCTCGGGGGGGGGGGATAGGACTGGTCATCTGTCTCTGAATCCTCCTCTGAAAAGCTATCCATAACCAGCGAGATATGCGCTTCGTCAGATAGCATAGTCTGCTCTGAAGACCTTGTTTTCACTCCAGAATTTGCCATCACCGTGTCAAATGGCTGATGCACACGAAGAGCAGTTGAATGTACTAACATTGTTGACAAATATAATATGTAACGCAAAAAAAGGATGGCCTGATATAATTTACATATAAGATGACTAGCTAAGCAGGATGACATTGCAAAATTCACATATATGATGCCTGGCTAAACAAGATGGCGTTGCATAATTCACATAAACGATGAATAAACTAAACAGATGGCATTCACACAAAGGATGTCTAAACTAAGCAGATGACATATTTGATGTATAAAGTAAGCAATGCAAGACACCATATGCATGATATAACCAACATCAGCATGCCAAGTTAGAGCGAAGACCTCAGGGGGTAAATAGGAGTTGTCTTCTCCTTCTGAATCCCCCTCAGAACAGATATCTTCCTCTCGATTACAATCCGAAATGCATGGAGGGGGGCTGCCTTTGCGCCTACCATGGAGCGACGTCTGCATGAAATTTTATTGTCACGCAAGGCTCGTCTCTTTTGATCTACATGTTTAGTTTCATTGGTTACAATAACTGTCATGCATAGGAATAAAACATAGTGAGATTATGTAAGGACTGCATGCAGAAATCCGGAGTGATGGTAGCAACCTGCGGATAGACCCAAAACCAATAATAGCAGGCAGATAATGGCTTCGGTTAAAAAATACAGATAATGGCTTCTTTACTATTTGTTTCCCACCCAACATGAAACTCATAGTAGACACCGGAGATTAACCAGATAGTAGATAGATACTATTGATAGCGGCCCCGATATGTATCGCACAACCATTTAAAAACTCAAGTTTGACCATTACTTTGGAGCTGACTCAGAGTCTAATCGGTGAATAGGATGATAAAGTAGCATGTAATATTAAGCGATGCATAACGTAAGCAGACACGAAAGAGTACGACCTCTCTTGCGGACCCATGTAGTCCTCGAGGTCATCTGCTCAGTTGATGATGGTAATGCAGTTTTCATGGCTGCCAGCGGCGGGGAAGAAGATCTGAGGCGGCAAAAGACAGTCTGGAGGCCAGATCCCTGCTGTGCTTGACCCTTTTGTCGTTGGAGCAGCTGAGCTGGGGTGGACGACGGCGCAGCAGGAGCGGGACAAACCACACAAGGTTTTCTTTGACAACTATCTGTAAGAGAAGTAATTCTGTAAGTGCTCATTTGAATTGGAGGATTCCAACTGAAAGGATCGATATGGTTGACTAGAGGGGGGGGGTGAATAGGAAACTAACAATTTTTAAGCTTTTCTTTACTAAATTAAACTTTGCAACAAAGTAGGTTGTCTAGATAGGCAACTATGTGAGCAACCTATATGATGCAATAACAACTAGCACATAAGCAAGCAAGGGATACAACACAAGTATGCTTGCAAAAGTAAAGGCACGAAATAACCAAGAGTGGAGCCGGTGAAGACGAGGATGTGTTACCAAAGTTCCTTCCTTTTAAGGGGAAGTACATCTCCGTTAGAGCGGTGTGGAGGCACAATGCTCGCCAAGAAGCCACTAGGGCCATCGTATTCTCCTCACGCCCTCATACAATGCGAGATGTCGTGATTCCACTATTGGTGCCCTTGAAGGCGGCGACCAAACCTTTACAAACAAGGTTGGGGCAATCTCCACAACAATTGGAGGCTCCCAACGAAACCACGAAGCTTCACCACAATGGAATATGTCTTCGAGGTGACCTCAACCGTCTAGGGTGCTCAAACACCCAAGAGTAACAAAATCCACACTAGAAAGTATGGGGGAAGCAAATATCCTTTGGTGGAAGTGTAGATCTAGGTATCCTCCTTCAATCCCTAGCAAATCAACAAGTTTGAGTGGCTAGAGAGAGAGATCGGGCAAGAGAGCTCGAGAGCATTAATGGTGGAGTGAGAGAGGTAAAAGGTAGGAGTGGTAGGTGGAAGAACCACCTTATATAGCAACCCTAATAAATCCAACCGTTACTGCGTTTTCAGCACTGCAGCGGTACAACCAGTCCTTGTCCCGGTACAACCAGGACTCATGATGTAACGGCAGAACCCTACTGGGCGGTACAACCGGGCCACCGGGCGGTAGTACCGGTTATTAGAAAATAACCGGACCAACCGCCCAGCCACCGCACAACTACCGCACCAAAACAGAACGGAGTCACCCTTGAGGGCGGTAGTTGGGCAGTGCAGGCCGGTGCAACCGCTTGGCCTTGAGCGCTTGATCGGCTAAGGTACGAGCGGAAGAACCGCTCGAACCTCCGGTAGTACCGGTTGATGAGGAACAACCGGACCAACCGGGCCACCACCGCCCAGCCACCACATCAAAACAGAAGCCTGACCGGTACATGGGCGGTGCATGGCTGGAACAACTGCCGCTGGTCTTTGCAGAGCCTGGTGGAGGTACCACTGCCCGGAGGCAGCGGTACCACCGCTCAACAAAGGCAGGGAAGCGCCAAGAGCCAGCGGTACAACCGCTCGGACGAGCGGTACAACCGCTGGGAAAACACAACAGAAGTTAAATCAAGAGGGAGGCACTCTCTCTCACACTAGAGGAAGACAAAACGAGGGGTGATGGAGGTGTACGTGAATGGATTCCCCTATTCTTTCCAAAGTGGATTCCCTCTTGATAGTACGGGTTCCCTACGACCAAAGAGATAAAAAGCATAGAGGATTCCGTCTTCAATCGTTTCCTTCAAGAGAGAACCACAATCCGATGTAAGCCTAATCATCGAGAACCTAAAACATTTAGCACAGGATTAGACCATCAAAGGGTTGTCATCATCATCCAAAACATAAGGTAGGGAAATGCCCTTTCAATCTCCCCCTTTTTGGTGGATGATGACAACAACATGATTTAAGATAGAAGTCTATAGAATCTAGTCGGAGCTCCCCCTAGATGTGTGCCCCAATTTGAATTAGCTGTTACAGAGCATGGGCATACTTTAAGGTCGAGACTCCCCCTAGATTTTATAGACTCGCCACTAAAAACACATAACATGAAGGTAGAGAACATAATGAAACGAGAGCAAAACTACCAATAATGACCAACAAGCATAAAAAACCGAGAGACGAACAGAGTTCAACTGGAGACCACAGACAAAGTTCAACATGAAACACACACCACGCAACCACCCACGCAACTCCCGAGTCCTATCACACTCTCTCCCCCTTTGGCATCAAGACACCAAAAATGAAGAGAGCGAAGCTAGCGCCCCAGGCTCAGTCGTCCTCCTCTGACTCCTCGGTAGCATCTGGATCTTCATCATTGTCAGACTCTTCATCATCGTCCCGATCTGAGTCCTCCATGATATCATCAGCAGCAGTAAAGGTGGTGGAGGGCTGAGGGGGGGGCTTCATCATCAGTCCAGGTGCTGTGGGAAGATATCCAACGCTCCTCCGGTGTGATGCTCTTCTCAGAACCACTCTGAACCGACATGTTGAGGTGCCTCATCATAGCAATTTGGCGACGCCGGGCATACTTCTCATTGACATGTGCCTCATACATCCTCTTCTAGATGTCAGACTGAAGGCAGAAAGTCTTCTTCACCTTGGCAGCGAGCTTGTCCACCCACAAGGGCTTAACCCCTGGCTCCAACTCAAAATCCTCATCATCAGAAGTGGCATAGACATCCTCAGGAGCATCAGCAGGGAAACGTGGCTTGGCGTGCTTCTTCTTCTGAAGGAGCTTGACTTCATGAATGGTAAGATTATTAGGAGAGGTGAGGGGCTCTCCAGGACGGCGAACCTCCCACACGGAGTTCAGAAAGCACATGACAAAAGGAGCATAAATGGGGACCTTCCTATAGATGACCATGTTATACATCTCGTGCCACAACCAGTTGGACAGATCAAACGTCTCCCCAGATCCCACCTTGGTCTTCATAGCAACCATCAAGTCAACAAGATAGCCATGGATTTCATCTTGATTCCCCACTTTGGGCAGAAGCACATTGCGAAACACACGATGCATGATGTCATAGACCTTCACCAAATCCTTAGATTCACCAATAATACCACGACCCCGAATGTACAGAGGGGCAAGATTCTCCTTAGGCATGGAGTCAGGATGGTCATGGGGGCGAATGCCACCCCTTCCTTCCAAACCGGTATCATCGTACCCAATAGCATTGCAAAAGGTCCTCCAGGGAACTTGAAAGAGCTCATCACGGCACATGAAAGTGAGGGTGCGCGCATCATCTTCTCCAAAGTGAACGGTGGCATAGAACTGATGGATAAGTTGAACATCAAAGTCGCAGTTGATGGTCATGAGCTTGACAAGATCAAACTCCTCACAGAGAGCCAAAGCCTCACCAAAATACTCCAGGTTGTTCCTCCAATGGTCAAGATCGATGGTCCACTGCTTGGCATATCTGTTCTTGTTGTGCTCAAAGAGTTCATGAACAATCCGCACTTGCATCTCATTCCGAAACTGAACGGTGGTCCAACGAGGAGCTACGGGCACCACATAGGGATTCTTGGAGCGGAAGTCTTCCCAATCCTTGGCTTTCCAATGGTGCATAGGCATTACCACGCGTTGCTTTGCAGCGGCAAACTTTTCACGGCGAGTAGGCTTGGTGGGAATCACAACTTCCTCTTCATCAGCAGACACAACCGGGCGCGCAGTCCTTCGAGCCCTCTTCTTGGTCTTGCGAGGAGCAGAGCGAGAACTAGAGCCACTTGAACACACACACGAAGAGAACACATGAAAACCAGCAAGAATGAGAGGAAAGCACACAAAAAAATGCAAAAGCAGAGAAACCAGAACAGTGCTGTGTGGTTCATATATTCCGGTTGTACCGGATCTCCCACCGGTAGAACCCCCCCACCGGTTGTACCGCCCGTATAGGCGGTAGAACCGCTGACAGTGGCACTACCAGGGGGGATAGATCTAACCAAGACATGCGAATAACACAAGCAATATTCTGATTTCTAGGTACTGCATAGATAGAAGAAAAACAACGATCTCTCCCACCCAAAGATCAAACACTAAACTTGGAGGGTTAAGTAATGCCCTAGACAAAGAAGAAACCTTAGAACGAGGAACGAAGAACAAGGGCATTACCACCATCCATGGGAGGAGATCGGAAGGCCTCCACGGAGAGAATCCACGGAGAGCCCATGGATCGAAGCGTGGGACGCACTCCGGGGCGGGACAGAGGTGACTGGCGGCTAGGGCAAGAAAAAGATGAATGGGGACGAAGGAAAAAAAAGAAGAAAACCCTTCACCCCGTTGGATATAAATAGGCCCATAGCCGCATAGCAGTAGAACCGCTCCGAGGACCGGTTGTACCGCAGGTCAGGTACCGACAGGTGGTTGTGGGCGGTACTTCCGTTTCCTGAAGGACACCGGTAGTACCGCCCGGAGACAACTGGTAGTACCGGATGTAGGAAGCCCAGTGAAAATGAGCGGTAAAACCGCCCAAGTACCGAATGCAAACCTACAGGGGCAGCACAACCAGGTACCAGCGGTAGAACCGCCTGTGACCCCGGTTGTACCGCTCGACCACCAAAGCCCAAACCAAGGAGAAGGGAACAAAACAAACGGGACAACAACATAGGGAAACCAACACTTAGAACAGAGAGAAGAACGAAAGGAAAAACAAAAACAACCGCACGAAAGCAGAGTGAGCTCAGGCCTCTCTCAAGAGAGGGCGGTGGCCGAAGCCACCTATGTTTGAGTCAATTGATATGGCACCACGAAGAGTTATCCTTGGGCCCATGACCAAAACTCGTCTTTGAAGCACAAGTACCATCAAAAATGGCTAATGTGAAAGAGTTGATCGATTTATGCATAATGGGGGAGGGAGAGTTCATTGAGAGAACAACACTCCCCCTATGTCCATGCCTACACCTAAACTAGACAACAAGTTGAGTGTGGTGGGGGGTGCAAGGGTTCAAGTCACATTGCTTGAATCAATGATATTTAGCTCATGCCTTAACTCGCGAAATCTTGCTTCATCCAAGGGCTTCATGAAAATATCTGCAAGGTTATCATGAGTGTTGACATACTTGAGCTCGATCTCCCCTCGTCTAATGTGATCCCGGATGAAATGATACCGAATCTCAATATGCTTTGTCTTGAAGTGTTGCACGGGGTTGAGAGAAATCTTGATGGCACTTTTGTTGTCACACCAAAGAGGCACTTTGTCACAAATGACACCGTATTCCTTTAAAGTTTGCCTCATCCATAAGAGTTGTGCACAACAACTACCGGCCGCCACATATTCTGCTTCGGTGGACGAGAGAGACACACAACTTTGCTTCTTGGAAGACCAACTCACCAAAGAGCACCCAAGAAACTGGCACCCTCCGGAAGTGGACTTCCTATCCACTTTGTCTCCCGCCCAATCGGAATCCGTAAATCCTTCAAGCTTGAAGTTTGCCCCTCTTGGGTACCACAAGCCAAAGTTTGGGGTATGAGCCAAATATCGAAAGATTCGCTTGACCGCCACATAGTGACTTTCCTTCGGTGCGGCTTGAAACCGTGCACACATCCCCACACTCAACATGATATCCGGTCTAGATGCACAAAGGTAAAGCAAGGAGCCAATCATGGAGCGATATACCTTTTGATCCACCGCTTTACCATTGGGATCAATGTCAAGTTGGCACTTGGTAGGCATTGGTGTAGTAGCCGGCTTGACATCACTTAGCTTGAATCTTTTTAGCATGTCTTGAGTGTATTTGGCTTGGTTGATGAAGGTTCCTTCTCTTCTTTGTTTGATGTCAAAACCAAGGAAGAACTTCAACTCTCCCATCGAAGACATCTTGAACTTGGAGGTCATGAGAGCGGCAAATTCCTCATTGAAAGCTTTGTTAGGGGAACCAAAGATAATATCATCAACATATAGTTGGCATACAAACAACTCCCCTTTGACCTTCTTAGTAAAAAGAGTGGGATCGATTAGCCCCACCTCAAATCCACGATCTTGTAACAACTCGGTAAGGTGGTCATACCACGCACGTGGGGCTTGTTTAAGGCCATAGAGTGCCTTATCGAGTTGATACACATGATCCGGGAAGTAGGGATCCTCGAACCCGGGGGGTTGCTTGACATAGACCAACTCATTAATAGGACCATTAAGAAAAGCACTTTTCACATCCATTTGTTGCAACTTAAAGTTGTGATGGGAAGCATAAGCAATCAACAAACGTATGGATTCAAGACGAGCAACGGGAGCAAAGGTTTCACCGTAGTCGATACCCTCGACTTGGGAGTAGCCTTGTGCTACCAATCTTGCCTTGTTGCGAACGATGTTCCCATGAGCATCTTGCTTGTTCTTGAAAATCCACTTGGTTCCAATGACGTTGTGGTTCCCCGATGGCCTTGGCACCAATCTCCACACCTTGTTGTACTCGAAGTTGTTGAGTTCTTCATGCATGGCATTGAGCCAATCCGAGTCTTCGAGCGCCTCATAGACCTTTTGGGGTTCAACACAAGAGACAAACGCGTGATGTTCACAATAGTTTGCTAATTGTCTACGAGTGCTTACCCCCTTTCTTAGGCTTCCAACCACATTTTCCATGAGATGGCCTTGGGTGGTGAGCTTGGAAGCAATCTTCGCGGCACGACGCTCTAATTCCTCCTCGGGTGTGGAAGGAGGAGGGTTAACTTGATTATCTTGAGCGCCGTCTTGAGCTTGTTCTTGATCTTGAGCTTGCTCATGATCTTGAACTTGCTCGAGGGGGAGAACTTGACCTTGGGCATCATTTAGAGGTTCACCACCATCTTGAGGTTGATCTTGCCCTTGGTCTTGTTCACGAGGTTGAGGGCCTTCACTTTGTTCTTCGGAAGCGTGTGGGTCTTGGGGAGGTGATGGCTCCACTTGAGTAGAGCATTGTCCTTCTCCTTCGGCCACAAGGGGTTCCTCAATGGGTAGAATATGACCAATACCCATTCTTCTTATGGCTTGGGGAGGAATTTCATCACCTACATCACAAGTACCACTTTGCTCCACTTGGGAGCCGTTATTTTCGTCAAACTCCACGTTACACGTCTCCTCAATGAGTCCGGTGGACTTGTTGAGAACACGGTAAGCATGAGAGTTTGTAGCATAACCAACAAATATGCCCTCATGAGCTCTAGCCTCAAATTTAGACAAACGAACACCTTTCTTGAGAATGAAACACTTACAACCGAACACCCGGAAGTACTTGAGGTTGGGCTTGTTGCCGGTGAGTATCTCATAAGGAGTCTTGTTCAAGCCTTTGCGGAGATAGAGCCGATTGGATGCATGACATGCGGTGTTGATGGCTTCGGCCCAAAAGTTGTATGGAGACTTGAACTCCGCCATCATGGTCCTTGCCGCATCCATCAACGTCCGGTTCTTCCTCTCCGCAACACCATTTTGTTGAGGGGTATATGGAGCAGCATATTGATGCTTGATCCCCTCATCACTAAGAAACTCATCCAAGGTGTAGTTCTTGAACTCGGTGCCGTTGTCACTTCTTATTGTCAAGATCTTTGCATTATGTTGACGTTGAGCTTCATTTGCAAAGTCGATGACGGTTTGTTGAGTCTCACTCTTCCTCTTGAAGAAGTATACCCAAGTGTATCTTGAATAATCATCCACAATCACCAAGCAATACTTTCTACCTCCAAGACTATCAAAGATGGAGGCCCAAAGAGATCCATGTGAAGGAGCTCCAAGGGTCTCTTCGAGTAGATGATGGTCGATGGGAGGGTGAGCCTTCTCATGAAGCTTTCCTTCAATACAAGCACTGCAAGCACGATCTTTGGCAAAACTAACATTTGTTAGTCCACGGACATGGTCCCCCTTGAGAAGACTTTGCAAAGATCTCATATTGACGTGGGCCAAACGGCGATGCCAAAGCCATCCCACGTCAACTTTAGCCATTAGGCATGTCGCGGTCTTAGTGGGTCGCTCCGAAAAGTTAATCACATAGAGACCATTCTCGACATGCCCAACAAAGGCTACTTTAAGAGTCTTGCTCCACAAGAGGGCCACGGTATCAATGTCAAAGAAGTAGCAAAACCCATGAGTGCAAGTTGACGAACGGAAAGCAAATTGTATGCAAGGGACTCAACAAGCATGACTTTCTCGATCGTTAGATCATGAGAAATGACAACCTTGCCAAGACCCAATACCTTAGAATGTGAGGCATCACCCCACTCGACATTGGTGGGCATAGATGGAATCTTTTGCACGTCCACCACCAAGTCCTTGCTCCCGGTCATATGATTTGTTGCTCCACTATCGAGCAACCATGATCCCCCACCGGAAGCAAACACCTACAAGAGATCAATGCTTGGTTTTAGGTACCCATTTAGTAATGGGTCCTTTGATGTTAGTAACAAGGGTCTTGGGAACCCAAATAGACCATTCAATGTACTCATAAGGAGAACCAACAAATTTAGCATAAACATGTCCATCACTAGCACGGCACAACACATATGACGGGTTAAAGTCGCCGGCTTTGTTGGAGGAAATGCTTTTGCCCTTTTGGACATCAACTCCCTTCACTTTTTCCTTCTTCTCCTTAGGAGCACCCTCTCCCTCTTTCACAAAAGTTTGCTTGAGAGGAGGAGGACGTTTGGTCTTGTCGTTCTTCTTCTTCTTGCTCTTGGACTTGGGTGCAAACCCAATTCCTTCCTTGGCCACAACTTCCTTTTGATTGCTCAAAAGGTCGTTGAGGTTCTTCTCACCTTGAATGCATGTCACAAGGCCTTTCTCAAGTTGATCCTTCAACTTGGCATTCTCCTCCACAAGATGCACATGCTCACAACACGGGTTAGTAGCACATGCATTATCAATTAATATCATATGAGGGAAGGTGGCCTTTTCCTTGGTTAGCTTAACTTGGAGTTGAGCATGAGACTCCTTGAGGTTAGCGTGAGCACCCTTCAAGACCTTGTGGGCCTTGTCAAGTATCTCAAACTCCTCTTTGAGTCTAGCATGATCAACCCCAAGTTTAGCCTTCTCGGAAGTTAGCACACGAGACACGACAAGAGCATGATCAAGATCTTTCTTTAACTTAGCATGGTCATCGTTGTATGACTCCTCAAAAGTCAAACGATGCACACACTCTTCCTCAAGAGCATTAGAGAGATCCGATATCTCATCGGCATAGTCACGACTATGACCTTCCATCTTAGAGATGGTTTCTTCGTGAGCCTCGATCATGTCATTGGCCTCACCAAGTTGTTCCAAGAGAGCAACAAAATGCTTCTTGGACTTGCCCTTGAGCTTACTCATAAAAGACTCAAATTCATTCACTTCCTCATTAGACCCATCATGTTCATCAATGCAATCCTCCAAGGAGGGATTAGTAATGATGGTGGCTTTGATATTGGGAGTTACCTTGTTTGAAGCTTTAGCCATGAGGCACTTGGCGGTGATGTTCTCGTTGGGTGAATCAAAGAGAGACACCCGGGGAGTAGTAGCAATGGCAACGGATGCCATGGCCATCGCTTCTCCATTTTCATCATCATCGTCATCCTCTTGGTATTCTTCTTGAACCACCAACCCACGAGTGGGAGTCTTCTTGGCGAAGTTGTTCTTGTTGGGGAAGGACTTGGCTTTGTCTTTTCGGATGAACTTGCCACCATTGTCTTCCCGCTTCTCATAAGGACAATCCGCAACGAAATGGCTCACATTGACACAGTTGAAGCAAGTTCTAACTCGTTGCTTGCCCTTGACGCCACTTGAGTTGTTCTTGTTGAAGTTGGGTCTTGTATTCTTCTTGCTCCAAAATTGTCTTGAAGCAAGGGCCATGTGCTCATGATAATCATATTTGGTGTCTTCGGGGTTGCTCTCCTCATCTTCCACTTCTTCCTCTTCTTCCATAATAACCTTGGCCTTCAAAGCAAGGTTGGGCTTCTTTGCCCTTTGAGAACGGAGCACCGCATTGTCGGCGGTCTTGTCCAAGATGCTCATTGCAACGAACTCATCCAACACTTCACTTGAGGTCATGGAGTGGAAGTCCGGTCTTTGACGAATGACGGAGGACATGGCCTTGTTGTAGGGCATCATGGCCTTGAGGAACTTGCGCTTGATCCAATTGTCATCCGTGTCCTTGCTTCCATGATCTCGGAGTGAGACCGCGAGTTTGGTCACTCTTCGAAAGAGCTCACGAGGTTCTTCATCTTCTTTCATTGCAAACTCATCGGCTTCATCTTGCACCACTTCATAGTTGGAGCGTTGAATGCTAGCACTTCCTCGATAGAGAGACACAACACATTTCCATGCGTCTTTAGCCATGGCATGAGGTCGAAGATGAGGGAGATCTTCGGGAAGGATTGCATCTTGGATGATGAAGAGAGCACTCTCATTGAATTGATTATCCACGGCTTCTCGAGGGGTGAAGTTGCTTGGGTCATGAGGATAGAAACCTTCTTCAATGATTCTCCAAAGGTTAGTATTCACATGTTTTAAATGACGCTTGAAGCGATAAACCCAAGAATCAAAATCTTCATGTTTCTCATACTTAGGAGGAGGACCGGCATGATTCAAATGAGTAGAGGGAATCGGCCCTCCATAAATTGGGGGTTCCACATGGGCAAAGATGCTGGTGCCATTTCTACCACTAGACAAAGGAGCTTTCTCACTAGTAGCTTCCCCCTTTTCAGGGTTAGCATCCGTCACCGTGTTGGCGGGATCACCCACTTTCACGGGCGCGGTGGAAAGTTTAAGCCCTTCTAAGAATTCCTTAAACATGTCCTTGACCTCGGTCGTCATGGAGGTTTTCAATGTGTCCAATGCCACATTGAATTCCTCATGGAGATCGAGTTACCCCCATCTCCCGTAGATGATATCGGATTCGCACCGGAGTGCTCTCCCACATCATCTACGACGTCAACCATACTCTTCGGACGGTAAAGTCCTTAAAAAGAGACGAGGCTCTGATACCAATTGAAAGGATCGATATGGTTGACTAGAGGGGGGGTGAATAGGCAACTAACAATTTTTAAGCTTTTCTTTACCAATTTAAACTTTGCAACAAAATAGGTTGTCTAGATATGCAACTATGTGAGCAACCTATATGATGCAATAACAACTAGCACATAAGCAAGCAAGGGATACAACACAAGTAGGCTTGCAAAAGTAAAGGCACGAGATAACCAAGAGTGGAGCCGGTGGAGACGAGGATGTGTTACCGAAGTTCCTTCCTTTTAAGGGGAAGTACGTCTCTGTTAGAGCGGTGTGGAGGCACAATGCTCCCCAAGAAGCCACTAGGGCCACCGTATTCTCCTCACGCCCTCACACAATGCGAGATGCCGTGATTCCACTATTGGTGCCCTTGAAGGCGGCAACCGGACCCTTACAAACAAGGTTGGGGCAATCTCCACAACAATTGGAGGCTCCCAACGAAACCACGAAGCTTCACCACAATGGAATATGGCTTCGAGGTGACCTCAACCGTCTAGGATGCTCAAACACCCAAGAGTAACAAAATCCTCACTAGAAAGTATGGGGGAAGCAAATGTCCTTTGGTGGAAGTGTAGATCTAGGTCTCCTCCTTCAATCCCTAGCAAATCAACAAGTTTGAGTGGCTAGAGAGAGAGATCGGGCAAGAGAGCTCGAGAGCATTAATGGTGGAGTGAGAGAGGTAAAAGGTAGGAGTGGTAGGTGGAAGAACCACCTTATATAGCAACCCTAATAAATCCAACCGTTACTGCGTTTTCAACACTGCAGCGGTACAATCGGTCCTTGTCCCGGTACAACCGGGACTCACGATGTAACGACAGAACCCTACTGGGCGGTACAACCGGGCCACCGGGCGGTAGTACCGGCTATTAGAAAAATAACCGGACCAACCGCCCAGCCACCGCACAACTACCGCACCGAAACAGAACGGAGTCACCCTTGAGGGCGGTAGTTGGGCGGTGCAGGGCCGGTGCAACCGCTTGGCCTTGAGCGCTTGATCGGCTAAGGTACGAGCGGAAGAACCGCTCGAACCTCCGGTAGTACCAGTTGACGAGGAACAACCGGACCAACCGGGCCACCACCGCCCAGCCACCGCATCAAAACAGAAGCCTGACCGGTACATGGGCGGTGCATGGCCGGAACAACCGCTGCTGGTCTTTGCAGAGCCTGGTGGCGGTACCACCGCCCGGAGCCAGCGGTACCACCGCTCGACAAAGACAGGGAAGCGCCAAGAGCCAGCGGTACAACCGCTCGGACGAGCGGTACAACCGCTGGGAAAACACAGCAGAGATTAAATCAAGAGGGAGGCACTCTCTCGACAAAAGAGGGGTGATGGAGGTGTACGTGAATGGATTCCCCTATTCTTTCCAAAGTGGGTTCCCTCTTGATAGTATGGGTTCCCTACGACCAAAGAGATAAAAAGCATAGAGGATTCCGTCTTCAATCGTTTCCTTCGAGAGAGAACCACTAACCGATGTAAGCCTAATCATCGAGAACCTGAAACATTTAGCACAGGATTAGACCAACAAAGGGTTGTCATCATCATCCAAAACATAAGGTAGGGAAATGCCCTTTCACCAACAATGCAGGGATAGGAAATAGATAGGAATAGGATAGGAATGCACGTGCAAAACAGAGAATTTAGGGTGTGTTTGGTTTGTGCCCCAACTTGCCCAACCAAAATTTTGGCATGACCAAAGTGAGGGCATGGCCAAAAAATTGGCAAGTTGTTCTTGTTTGGATTATAGCCATTGTACCTTCCAAATATTTGGCAAGTTCTTCATTTGGTTTGGCAACTTGAACTGATTTTGATTCTAATGTAGTTACAATGTTGACGCAATAAAAAATAAATGTATTTTTTTTATTTCTAATACGAACAGTTAACTAACTATAACATGGAAAAAACTGACATTGGCAATTCACCAAAAAAACTTAATTTATTTTTTGAACCTAAAAAAACTGAATTTGCATGTAATTAAAGTTCGGATATACTACTGCGTGTAAGTTCTGGAAAAGAATCACGTGTCACGGTTCAAAAAAAATCCACCAAAATAATTCCTAGGAAAGAACACGTACAACTTTTGAACTCGATGAAACTCAGGGTTGCCTTAACGGCTGAGATGATTTGTGCCCGTCAAAAAAACTGAGACAATTTGTTTTGTTTAGAAGACAATTTGTAGTAGGAGTAGTATTTTTTTATCTAAAAAGTAGGAGTAGTAATTACCGTCGCTATTGTGCTAAACATAAAACAAAACAGAGTTAGTTGCGCGATCTAAGGGATTAACCAATCCAAATAACGACTATGTAATTTACACGTGGTAATGCTCATTTCCTCAGACGATTAAATCCGCCGCATAGGTCGTTCTTTCTAACTAACACCAGGCCCACGTACCAGCGGGTTAGAAACGTGCTCGCCAATTTTTTGGCGATCGATTTCTGTGCCCTCGACGCGCCCACGCATTGGCAAAAATAACACGGAGCGGTCGGCGGTGGGCTGGGCGAGCCAATATTTTGGCCACCATCCAAACAGTGTCCAAATCACAGGGGCGACCCAAAAAATTGGCAGGGTCGGTGTTGGTGATGATCCAAACAAGCCCTTAAAAACACATGATTTCTGCCAATCTGGGTGTTTGATTCACAACAATTGGAAGATCACAGGATGCAAAGTAGCATGGTGAGATTAAGTCAAACCACAAGAAAATGTACGATTATAATGCTATTATGCAACTATCTCTTAGTCTTCTGCTTCATGAATAGGAATTTGAAAAGGAGGACACGTGAAAATTAAAATTCCTACGTTTTTTTTCAAGGAGACACTAAAGGAACAAATCCGTGTGCTCAGTGGACAATATATATAACATGTAGAGTAAAAAAGAGATGCAACAAGTGTACAACCTCTTTGGCGAAGCCATGTCAATCTCAGCGTGATTGGGTTGGCCGGTGAGGATGCTCCGGCTGACTTTGTTGTCGGAGGAGGGGAAGAAGATCTTAGGAGTCTCGAGATGGAGCCCGAGGTACTGCTCCGCTGTGATGGAGGGTTTCGTCGTTGGAGCAGCTCCGTGAGTTGTACGATGCCGAGGCTGAAGCAGGACAAGAGAGACAACGAACAACGTTAACCTGAGTGGAATTCTAATAGCATCTCCAATACATGACGTAAAATACATAACCACAAAGTGCTAGATGTAAAATACATCAGTTGCTCATCTCTGAACTTAACTGTCAAAACTGAACTTAACTGTCGAAACTGAACTTAACTGTCGAAACTGAATTTTGCTGTCGAAACTAAATTTTGCTGTCGAAACTGAACGCACTAGCAAGGTGAGGCTACACGTCGGTCGACTGACTTTTTCATCTCTGGTCAGTCGATTTTGCAGTCGTTGGATACGAAATCAAGGGCCTGCGGTTCATCTTCAACCTCCAACCCCCTGAGCCGCCAGCCACCACCGGCCAAACAGCAGCCCCCCGCCGCCTGCGGCCGGCGGTGCGCTGCCCCGTCCGCCCCGAAAACACGCCCCACCGCCGGTCCGCCGCCGCCCCGGCCATCCCTCTAGGCCCCCCGTGCCGAGCTTTTTCTCCGGCGATCCCCACGCCACCGTCCCGCCAACGCCCCGCCACCGCCGGCGACCACCGCTCCCATCCTGAACCCTAAGATAGCTAGTGGGGTACCTCTTCGGCGAGCCCCCCTCCCTGCTGCGGCTGGTTCTTCCTTCACCCCGGTGAGCCCCCACCCCTTGAAAATCGACTGACCAAAAGTCGATTCAGTCAACTGAAGTGTAGCATCGCAAGCAAGAGCAAAAGCGAGAGCAGCAGCGCGAGCAAGAGCAATAGCAAGAGCAGACCAGGCAGGGGACCGAGAGCAAGAGCAGAGTAGCAGCGCAAGCGAGAGCTAACGCAGCAGCAACTCCTACTGATGTGGACGTCGCCGCCGAGGGAGCGACGCCGTGGAGGAAGTGGCCGGCGACGCTGCCGTTGATGGAGCCGTGTTGTGTCGGCTCAGGACCGAGCGCCGGCAGCACCGTGAGATCGAATCAAGAAGAAAATGCAGCGATTAGTGTACAACCTCTTTGGTGGCGCCGATTAGGCCGCAGCTTCATCCGAGGAAACGGTGATGATGATGCTCTTCCGGTGGTGCAGGTGAAGACGGCGGTGTGGGAATGGAGGTGGTGCGAAAGACGAGGGGAACATCGGGGCAGCTCCTTGGAGGTGGAGGACGGGGTGGCTGAACCAGCGGGACGATGAGATCGACGACGGATCCTCATCCAGTACGGTGGATGAGGGACGTCGAGGTGTTGTTGTGGACGACGTTGTCGAGGAGGAGGCTCCGGCTGGGTGGCGGACGGAGCAGGGTGTGGGGTTTTGTCGCGGGTTTTCGTGGCCTCGGTGTACGAATGGGTGGTATGATGGGATGGCAGTGGGGAACCATGGCGTAGAGAAGCGCTTGTCCGAAATGTGGGGTAAGTTGAGAAAGTACCCCCACCGATTTGAGGCGGTTCTTTCGGTTCAGGGGTACCACGGGCATTTCACGTGTCGGGATTTCACAAGAGGTGGGAGTTTTCACGCGCGTTGTAATTTCGGAATAGCAAGGCGCGGGTTGAGATGGAGGGAGTTGTCAGAGCACAACGAGACAAAGATATATCTTAAATATTTAGGGCTAACAAGGCGCAGGTTGAAATTTCTGGACAAGCCTAACGTGTACTGTACCAAATCAATGCGCACTACAAATGTCATTCAAAACTTTGAATTCATGTTATGTTCAATTAAAATATTTCGCTACGTGTATAATGCATGCAACCTACTACTCAAATGAACATTTTAGTGCATTCCAAACATATATACTACCGCTTCAATATGAACTAAATTTGAATTCGTTTCTCTATTTGAATAAGATCTACAGTAATGATTGTTGTGAAGTCAAAGCATTTGAATTCGTTTCTCTGTTTTAATAAGATCTACAATCATCATTATTGTCAAGTTAGACCATCGTTTGTGTATTATCTTCACAGCACACCACATGATTAGTCTCGAGTTACATATGAACTATGTGTACTATATGAACTCGAACTAGATTTTTTTATCCACTTTATTTTGATTTCAAATCACATTACATTTCTAGCTCTAGCTAGATCTTCATAATCTAAACCATGTCTCATATGTATAATGTGTTTATCACATTATGTATGGTGCCCCGCCCCCTACGCCTACAAGTATTTAGATGTGAGTTGCAAACACCACACATTACCACAAATTCAAATAAAATATGAGAATGTTCGATATATAATATTGTTTAGATTGTTCGATATTTAGTTGTAAGCTGCAAACGCCACACATTGTCAGAAATTCAAATAAAATGTGAGATTTTTTGATGTAGAGTATGGTTTAGATTGTTCGACATTTAGCTGTGAGTTGCAAACGCCATGCATTATCACATTATGGTATAACATGTGCACAACACGTGTATCACCGCTATATTCATGCATGCAATGTTTAAAACACTATGATCTCCTATTCAAATATATGAATCCGCTTTCATATCAAATTATGATCTTTGTTAGTCTCTTACACCCACACAATCCTCTAACCTTTGTAGCTACCAATAACTTTCTCTCGTGCATGCACACGCCCTCCTCGCCCTCCCCCTCCCTCGGCATTCTATCCACCGGGCACATTCATTTTTTTCTTTAGGTCGTTCTCCCAGAGTCTCCACAACTCCTTTCCGACACACACCGATCAATAAACCTCTCCATCGATGCCTGCCTACAACATACACACACACCTTCAATCTCCTCCTTTATGTGTCCTTGCCTCGTGTCTCTCATACGGTCAGACACACGTGTAAACTCTCGCCCCTCTTTTGATCGATCTCACAACCGCACACTCCTCCCCCTATCTAGCTAGTAGTTGGGCCTCTCGCACCACCACCTAGCTCCATTCTCTCTATCTATCCGTCTCGCTGGGCCTTATTTGCCTCTAACAAATAGACGTACACTGACCGATCTCTCGCTATACATATAGCTAGCTGGGTCCTTATAACTCGTTTTTACCCACACGCCAATCGATCTACCTCATTAGTTGTGTCTCTCCCTTCCTCCGACAAACAACAATTGATCTACCGATCTAGTTAGGTTTGCTTACCAAACACATGGTTCCCCTTCATCATCCATGGATGCGTCCCGACAGATCTATCACGCACAGGCACACACAGAAACACATCCCCACTCTTATTGATAACATTGCAGTTCCACCCTCGGTTTGTCTAGTAGGCCTCTCCCACCATCTCCAAGAAGCAACTCCATCACCCATCCAGCACTCTACCCCTCTTCCTCCCTCTCCCTCCCTCTCTCTCCTCTCTCTCTCTCTCTCTCCCATCATATTTCCCGTCCTTCAGTTATGTATGGATGTCGACCGATCTCCCTCAAGACATAGCTGGGTCTCTCCTTCTCAACACATATACGAGTCGTTCTACCTCTATAGTTAGGCCTCTGCCTGCCCCTCCCCCCCCCTCCCCCCCTCCCACACACACACCGATACATCAAGCGCTCTAGTCATGTCTCCCTGCCACACACAAACTTGACATGTGCCCTCTAATGTTCCGGTAGGCCAGTCGCCCTATATCTTTCACTTGCACACACACACAATTTTGATGGCTCTCTTCATCGATCTTGCACCCACCCACTTGATCCTCTCTTCGACTCTATCGATAGCAATGACCCCTCCCTCTCTTCTCATGGATTGCCCGACCCTCTATGTATGATATGGATAGGCCTCCATTTCACACACATTGCATGCAAAAATTTGTTTGAGATGTCATCGACACATATTCCCACAAATAATTCCCGAAATCAACCCCCCACCACCACCCCAAAACAAAAAACACTCACGAACGCGGTTTGTATCTCTCTCACACACCCACGTAGGTGGGGGACGTGTCGTGCAGGAAGAGAAGAGGTGCATGCACGGCGCACGTACTCCCGTCTCTTTCCCAACCACACCCACGCGGGTACACGGTGGAGCTCATTTCTGTACGAAAAAGGCAGCCCACGTGGTAATTTGGCACGTGTACTGGTTGTCCACTTGGTGGAGGGAGGATCGTCTACCACGGGTGAACAAACAAATTGCGACTTGACGTGTTATGTTAAAAAAAGAGGCAAACCATGTGGGGCCTACCTTAGAGGCAAGGCTCTATACACTGGAGTACTTTTGATGTGTCCCGTCAACTCATAGAATGAGGAGAAGCTTGCTTAGTACGCCGTCTCCCCCGCCCACAGGTGCGGTGGCTCGCAGGATGAGGTGAAGCTTGCTCCGCCTTACGCCCGCTCCCTCGCCCATGCGCGCGGTGGCTCGCAGGATGAGGAGAAAACTTTACTACTCCCTCCGTTTACTCCTCGTCCCTACTACCTTGGTTATAGAGATTATATCATATTGTTTGGAATATATATGTCCTTTAGTAGATTTCAATATGAACTACTAGTACATACTCCAAACACTGATGTATATAGACGTATTTTAGAGTGTAGATTCACTCATTTAGCTCCATATGTAGCACTCTCCCTCGCCCCTCGACCCTTTCCCACGTGGTGAACGTGCAGCAATTCATTCGGTCACATATAGCCAGAATGATATATACTGCACTACCATTATTGCTCGACTTCCCGAAGAGGCGAAGAGCCAATCGCAAGGTTAATATTTTGGAGATACCAAGCGCAAGGATATAGGAGAACGAGTAGTAGGTGCCGCGTCATTTATAAATAAAGTTTTTTTTTCTTCAGTGGCACGTACGCAATATGGTAGGTTCATATGGAGAGAAAAGGAAACCGCTCCACTATATACATAGTCAGGACGGGCCAGCCTACACGGTTGCTTGCTGGGGTTGCTCTCTTCACACTCTCTCGCACAAAGCGACTGTGGCCACATCTCTAACATCCCGGCGGATCACGTTCGCTTGGGGAAGGGGTGGATGCTTAGTGTAGATGCGGTGGCCATCGCCGATGGCGAAAACCCACTGTCGGCACGTCCCGATCAGGGGTCCCTGTCGTTCTCTCTCACCAAGTCGGTGAGGTTGCCTTCATCCCTTGCTCACTACCGTGACATGGGCAGTTGCCGCCTCCCGCCGCCCTCCTCAAGGTTGAGCTACGTCCCTCAGGTACAACTCCCTTTACAGCCGGCTTGCACCACTGCTCCAGCTGCCCACATCACTCCATGTGGATATTTCTCTACTTCTTTGCCCCGCACATACCTCTACTGGCTTCTATGTACTGTATTTGTGATGAATTTATGTCTCATCAACTAGTCCCAGTAATCTTATTCTAATCACGCTTCTTCAATTTCTTTGCCACAGGGATGCTCTTCTCGATTTTGGTGAAACTGCACAAAATGATCCGATGGTCAAAAGGTTGCAAACTTCATTTATTAGGAAGCTCGAACGTTGCTAGCAAATTGAAGCCTGGTCAGGGTTCACGGTTCAAGGGCTAGGGACTGCATGGATCGTTTTTTTCTTTAGCTGCCTCTGTTCCAAAATAAGTGTCAACTTTAGTAGTAGTACAACTTTGTACTAAAGTTTGCACAAAGTTGAGACACTTATTTTGGAACGGAGGGAGTACATATTTGCTATGATCTGTCAATCATTAAGATGCAATAGCATGCATGTTAGTCTCCTTTGTATTTGATGAAATGTTGCAACGGGCAACCTTGGATGCAAGATACATGTAACAGAAGCTGGAAGCTTCATAGCATTGTACAAATTTATCTCGCTGATAAATTACAGTACGTACTATACTAGTACTTCCTCCGTTCCTAAATATAAGTCTTTGTAGAGATTTCACCATGAACCACATGCGGATGTATATAGATGCATTTTAAGTGTAGATTCATTCATTTTGTTCCATATGTAGTTCACCTAGTGGAATCTCTACAAAGACTTATCTACTAGTAATAGCTAGCCCCCAGTACTAGGAATTCTCTATCCTCTCCTTGAGCCACATCATCAAAATTGATGTAGGCGTTAGATGAAGTAAATCAGTCCATAATAGCCGTCTGATCTAGATGTTGAGAGGCTCCGCACTAAGCCACATGCAAGCATGCAGAAATACCGTGGCACATGCATGTGAGTGGGTTTTAAATCACATCAACATGTTTGCATGCAAGCATGCACCGGTAGCATGCATGTAAGTGAGCTTTTAAGTCCCATTAACATGTCAAAAAGAAAAATATAATCCCATTATGCAGTAGGAGTTGGCTGATCTTTTTTCCTTACGTGGGATGATCTAAATGATGATGGGAGTTTATTTAGTTTGGCTACCACATTTTTCATGCGGTTATAGAGTTTTTTTTAGTTCTGTGAAATTGATAATTTTGCGCAGAGATATACCGCTGTTCCGCGGCAACACGCGGGGACTCATCTAGTAATATTTATGAACGGAGGGAGTACTATGTAAAGAGTTAGGTGTCGCACGGTGATAGTGTGAGGTGGGCCATGTAATCACTGAGCCTGCGTGTTTTCACTGCTCTTGCACTCCTCCGTTGTAAGAATGGAGAAAATTGTAATCTAGTAGTAGTAGTACCTCCTTTCGTCGAAAGCGTGGGACATCCAGCAGTTCTACCACCTCAGTAATAAAGACCAATGAGTCGTCAAATCGCATAGACCCAGTAGTAAGTTGGACGGATGAAGCAACCATCACTCTTGTGCCAGTGAGAGGTCGCGTCCGCTCTGCCCGGGCATGAATGCGGCACCGATTCTTTGGAGCGGCGCTGACCATTTCGGGCGGGAAGCGCGCACGGGCGATGGAGGGGCTTTGGGTGGGCCAGGCTGGTCAGGAGCGGGCGTGGCAGCTGTCCGGATGTCCCTACCGGACACGCCCGGAAACGAGAGGATGCACCGACTCTCGCGGCTAAAATCGTACACTACACACCATCTCTCTGTAGGAGTAGGTCGATCTGTCGCACTCTCTAACACACACATGCTGTTAAACACACACACGCACACGCACGCACCTTGGTCCCGTTGCACCTTCTAACGTGACTTATTACACCTAGATGGAGGGAGTAGTAAGTATACGAGATACGGTGACACACTGACTTAAGTCGAATACAAGTGCCCAAAATTTGTGTGCATGTTATAATAAGGATTCACTTAAAATAGTACATGAGCGAACAGAGGGATCAATTGGACAGTGTTCCCGAGTAGTAGCGAGATGTGTGAGGTAAGATACACCGCTGGCGCTTTTAATTTTTCTTATTAATTTGTTTGTTTCACCCTCTGACTGGTGGGACCCAACGTACTACGTGGATAGAGGTAAGGTGACTAAGGCTGCATTATTTCTGCACCACTGTGGATAGTCTTACCACCAAAGCCGCATGACATGATTATGATTGAAATCCCAATGACTCCCACACAAAAAAACACGGCATGCTTGTCACACGAATGCAGGAATGTATAAAAGGTTATTTTCCTCTCGTTGAACATAACGGGAGGGTTGTGTAGCTGGTTATCCTGTTTGCTCATCAAACTTGAGGTCTCGGGTTCGATAACTACACTTGAGCATAATTTTTTCCAGGAGGATTCTTTGACTGGTCAAAATGTTTTCTAGGGTTTGCACGCTTTCACACTCAATCTCCAGTATATATATACATGCTGGAGCCTCAGCACTTGTAGTTGCTCTCTTCACACTCTCTCGCCCTCTCCCGCTGGAGCCTCAGTGCTTGTAGTTGCTCTATTCACACTCTCTCGCCCTCTCCAGATCTAAACAAGACTTCGTTGGCCTCTCTCTCCCCTCATTGATGCTCAAAGAGCCGGCAGGATCCGTCCGCCGGGAAGGGAAGGAGGCTTAACACTGTCACCATCGGCGAGGGAGGGAATCCACTACCAGCGCAATTGTTCACTTTCCACCCTGCGGTGGCGCGGGAGGGCCTCCGACCCCTTCCTCTTCGCCGCCGTCCCATTGCCCACCGAACCACGCCCCAAGAACCTTAAGGTATAATTTACTTACTCCACATGCATTTCTCTAGCTGCATGTATACCATGAATCTAGGACGTGGTTCAAAGAGGAAAGGAGTGGGGGAAAGTAGTGGGAAAAGTTGTACTTCCTCCGTCCCATAATATAAAAACGTTTTTGACACTAGTGTAGTGTTAAAAACGTTTTTATATTTTGGGACAGAGGGAGTATATAGCATGAATCTAGGACGTGGTTCAAAGAGGAAATGAAGGGGGAAAGTTGTATAGCATGAATCTAGGACGTGGTTCAAAGAGGAAAGGAATGTGGGAAAGTAGTGGGGAAAGTTGTATCGCATAATCTAGGACGTGGTTCAAAGAGGAAAGGAAGGGGCAAAAGTACTAGTTCAAAAAGGAAAGGAAGGGACAAGGCTGTAGAGTTTGAGCAGGACTAGATTTCCTGCGCTCACATAGGGAAAGGTGTCTAAAGATAACAAAACTAGGACCAACACAAATATGCTCCTTGGTTGTTTGTTCTTTGTTGCAACAGACTGTGCATGACCACAGTACATCGGTAGATGCACATGGTGCTGGTGCGTCCACTATCCCGTGCAACTCATTAGTTGTTATTAATCTAAGGCCCTGTTTGGTTAAAAACTCCCTAGTCCCTACCTGCTTGGTTCCAAGGGAACTAAACATGGACTAGAGGTTATTAAATGACATGCTAAAAGACCATGTTACCCCTAGTAATGAACTAATATAAACAAGGTGCGATGCGTGGCAGGGGCAACTGTTGGAAAAAGTCCCAAAAAGACTCCCTCGGGGTCTTCTTTCTTTAGTCCCAAATGCCCACTTTTAGTCCCTAAAAGTCCCTCCTGTTTGGTTTAGATGGGACTGACACGGAGTTTTTTTAGTCCCTACACCAAAATGTCCCTGTAAACAAACACCCTCTAATAATGCCGCTGGAAAATTGATGCAATGCCATAGTTAAAAGAAAATTACATGTTTAACGAATTTTATTGTTAATATAATCTCTATGTTAATATTAATCAATGCCACCATTTGAGAAATGCTACTGTCTTGCTTTCTTTCCCATTTAGATAAGGTAGATGCTTCTTTTTGTTGGCTTCTGTGTCATCCACCATTATTGACCACTAATTGTTTCCTTTGCACCTCTGTGTAAACAGGGTTATCTACTTCACCTCGTTGCCATTGTGACCTTTTCTTGCACTGCACAAAACACTTTTGTTTTAAGAGTGTTTTGTGTAGTTCAACCAAGATGTCACACCGACAACGTTGCTTGATTGCTTGATCTTAGTGGAACTGCACAAGAGGGGATCTTACTTCCTATCCGTTAAGGCAAATTTGCTTCAGATCTTCTTCTTGTGAGTTTTTTGAATTCCGCATCATGAGAGGTTAGTACTAGCCTTCTTTAACATGATTCTGCAGTGTGCTTTCATATGTTGTGCTACTTGTACGATAATGTTGCTTGATTTTAGTGAACTGCACAAATGGAGACAAGACTTCCAATCTGTATGTCCACCGTAATATCCCATTGAGGTAAGATAAGGATGTTTCACAACTGCTGGCCTGTATTTTGCCACTTTCATCAGAAAATTAAGTTTAGTACTATACTTGTTCTCCCTAATTGACATGCCAAATCTTACATTGAAGGCGAAGCTTGTCTGTTATTGAACCAAGTGATGAAGGGGAAGAACAAGCGGAAGAAAAACAAAAATCAACTCCCGGTGCTGTAATCACATAACAGATATTGCTATCACCACCATGCCTCCCACCCACCACCACCCCTCCGGCGATCTCCAAATCTTGCCTTTGATTTGATCTTCTGATCCGATCAATCTCTTCGGCGGCCTCTGATCTACTACTCTATACCCATCTCAATGGGTTCTCCTTCTGGATCCACCCTTGGCTTGGATTTCTCCAAGTATAGGGTTTTGGCAGATGAGATCTTCAAGGCTTCTGGATTCACTGTTCATCCCATGGAGAATATGGGATCTTTCACTCTGGTGGTGTCTTTTGGTAGATACGATTTTCGTCTTAATGAGGATTCTGTGGTGGCTGCATTAGAATCTGTTCTTGGGGGTTCGGCCATTGATTTCTTGGTGTCTCAGATTGGTGATAAGGTATTCAGCTTTAATGTTTCTTGCAAAGATGTTGGTTTTTATATTGTGGGTCTTAGATCTTACTCCTGCCCACAATTCAAATGTTATTTTCATCTTTGGGGAAATGATGGCCCCAATTGGGTTCGTGAGTTTAAGATCTGGAAGAAGGAGTGTGATGCTGAGTGGGTTCTTGTTAGTCCATCTAAGCGTAGGGCAGCTCTTGGTCTCTTAGCCATGCACAATCCTCCAGTTAAATCTGCCATCAAATCTTCCTTTGGCGTTCAAAAAAAGATTTCCTTTGCTATGTTCCAGAATTATTCGGTTTGCAAAGGTTATAGGTTTCCTGCTACGGATAATTGCATTGCTACTGTTCAAGATGCTGGTTATGAGATTCCAGACAGTGAAAGGGTTGTCATTCATGCCCCCTCTTCTCATGATTTGAATTGGATGGTGGCGTCGCCGCTGATCGTTTTTGGTACGGTTGGATCTCCAATCGTGCGCCGCCGCCTTGCTTTGCATGCCCAGCCACCTCAGGAGCTGCCCGCTTTGATTCCCCATGTTGGGCCTTCTGTCTCTCAGTCTGTTGGGCCTGTTCAGCCTCCTATTGTGGTGGCCCAAGCTTCTGGGCCTTCCCTCAATCCAAATGGAATATTGGATGACATTCCTTCTTCGCAGGATGCGAATAAACCCGTCAAAAATGCTCTCTTCCTGGTCATTTTGATAAAGATTGCCCCTCTTCGCTAGTCTGTTTGGCGTGTTTGCGGGTGGGCCATAGTTGCAGAGACTGCGAGAGGATTTCCCTGGAGCAAGGTTTGTTTTGGAAGCCAAAATCTTCCCCGTCGTCTCCGGTTCGCAATACTGGTCTGGAAGTTGCCGCCTCCTCTATTTCTCCAGCACAGGACACTTCATGCTCCTCTGACAATCGAGTCGCATCTATTCATTGCTCTCCTTCACCAAAAACCCCAGCTGGCTCTCCGTTGGTGACACCTCCGCCTCTGGTCTCTCCACCTTCTGAGCTTCTGATGGCCAACTTCGCTCTTGATGCCCACCGCTATGTTCCGATTGGCCACCATATTGTTGATGGTGGAGGCAATAGGTTGCCGCGGACGTTCGTCACACCTCCTGCCCCCATTGTTCGTCGCCATGAGGAGTTCATGGTGGTTGAAGTTATGCCTTTGCCGCCTCCTGATCAAGTGGGGCCTGCTCGTGAAGAAGTGGTTGATCTGCTGAGGACATGGGTGTTCAGGTTAGATCTGCACAGCCTTGGGTTTGTGGAGTTGGTTTGTTTTAGCTTAGAGATGCTGCAGTTCACTTTCGATTGCTGCAATTGCCACCACAACCTTTGGGTGGTGATAGATTCGTCAGATTTCATAAGCATGATGAGGGAGTTGGTTATAGAGGTACTCAGGGTTTTTGTGATGGATGTTTGATGTTTCTCGGTATTCCTCTGGATCTTAGGACTACTGACAATATTCGAGTTGCTGTTAATACTTTTGGGAAGTTTCAGCACTGGGTGAGTGATGATCCATATTTGGTTCGCACCATTGTTTTTGCTTTGTTCCCAGAGGATATTTTGGTCCCCAGAGATGTAGTTTTCACTGATTATGCTCCTTACGGTGGAGCTAAGGTTTCATGGACTGCTCCCTGTTACATTTTGGGGGCCAACTTTGCGGAACAGATGCCCGAGGACGAAGACCCCATGCCTTTGGATGGAAACCCTCATCCGTTTCCTGGCCATGATATGCCTATTGAACACAATTTTGTTCTGCCTACGTACCCTGCCATTGGGTGGAATGATTTGTCGCCAATTCCACCGCCAGCTAATGATCATGTTGCAGATGATAACTGGGGCAATGTTGTTTGGGGTGATGAGGATGTTCATCTAGAAAATGAGCAGCAGCCGGTTCAAGACCAGGAGTCCATGGTGATTGATCAGCCGGCTCTTTCTGATTCTGTGCATTTGGATGTACCTGGCAATGTTCTGCAGCTTGTTCCTGGGGAGGTTTTTGTGGCTCCTCATGTTGATGTGCCCGAAAATGTTCAGCAAGCTCCTGAGATTGATAATGTTGTCTCTCTTGCTGATGTGCCTGAGCTTGATCTACCACCACCTCCTGAGATTATTGATGGGGGTCCTATTGCTGTTCATGATTGGGCTATTGTTCCTTATCATCCTCCATTGATTCAGTTTGAGAGGATTTTGGTTGGTGCTGTTAAGGTTATTTTTGGCCCTGTACTCCCACTAGAGCTTGCATGGAAAAGGACATTTGATTCTCTTTTGCAGTTTGGCCCTTTTATGGCCAAGCCCATGCCTATGCCCCATGTTGAGATTGAGCCCATTGTTCTCTCCAAGAGGAGGTGGGCCCTTGCTTTTAATGATGTTCAGGTGCTCTCTAAGCTTCAGTTTGTTTAGGCTCTCTCTGCAAGCCCATCTACTTCTTGGCCTGTTGCTAGGAAATTGTTTCCTTTAGTGGACTCTGTGGTTTCTAGTGGCACTGCTGTTTTGGAATCTGGCCCTGCTTCTGTCGTGCTGGATAAGACAGATTCTGATGAGAAGTTTTCCTTCTCTGCTGAACGCCAAGTCAAGAAGGGTCGCAGACGCAAAACCCTGGCGCCTACGCCTCTTGTGGAAACTTCTGTCCGCAGGTGTCCTCGGGGATCAATCAAGCGGGATGGCTACAAGCCTGTTTTCCAGGAGCTTCAATTGGAGCCCAAGAAGAAGAAGCCTAGGAGTAAGCCTTTTGTGGCACTTCCTACTGAGGATGTTCATGTGCACGGCCATGGTGACAATGAAGAAGACTTTCATGGTGTGCCTCCTCCGACTCCAATTCACACACTTCAGCGTGTTGGAGAAGACCTGGGAATAGCACCTGAAAAGCTATCTGTGGATCGGCTTATGGCCGAGCCGTCTGAAGATCGTCCTACGGAGTCTGATGATTGATATCAGGGTGTTTTCTTGGGTGTGGCAAGCCCTTAATTTGGCCATTTATGTCTGGGCTACTTTTGCTAGTGCTAGAAGACTTTGTTCTCTAGTTTTATATTTTAGTTCTTCAGTGATTGTCATGGTCTGTAATAATGCACTCTGTCATATGTGGTTGAACTGGGCTCTTTATTTTGGACACTATTACATAGTGTTGCTTTACTACTACTCCACTGTTGTTTGCCATGAATCAGACATCTTTTAGGAAATGGAGTGTGCTTTGCTGGAATGTGCGTGGTCTTAATTCCCCTGCTAGGTAGCGTGCTGTTAAGCAAAAAATTGAGGAAAGTCAATGTGTGGTGGCCTGTTTCCAAGAAACTAAATGCAGTTCTTTTAACAGCAGAGATATTAGGGCTTTTTGCCCCAAACATTTTGATTCATTTGCTTTTGCCCCCTCTGAGGGTGCTTCTGGGGGAATTCTTGTGGTCTGAAACTCCACAATTCTGTTTGGCATGCTTGTGGAAACCCACCCTTTTGCTGTGGTTAACAATTTTACTTCCAGGCACAATAATGAGCAGTGGACTCTTGTTTCTATTTATGGACCTTGTCAAGGTGAACCTAGGGACACTTTTGTTAATTGGCTATATCATTTAAATATCCCTATTGATGACAACTGGCTGCTCCTTGGAGATTTTAATTTTATCAAATTCATTGAAAATAGGAATCTTCTAGGAGGAGATCTTAATGACATCTTCATTTTTAATGAGATTATTGGACACCTGGGTTTGCTTGAGCTACCATTGAAGGGCAGATCTTTCACCTGGTCTAATATGCAGGATGCACCACTTTTAGAGCAACTTGACTGGTTTTTTACCTCTACCAACTAGATTTCTTGCTATCCCTTTTCTGAAGTGCTGCCTTTGGCCAGGACTGCTTCTGACCATGTCCCTTGTGTGGTAGTTATCAGCACAAATATTCCTAAAGCTAATATCTTCAGGTTTGAAAATTTCTGGGTTAAAATGGAGGGGTTTTATGATTGTGTCAAGCAGTCTTGGGAGAAACCATCAAGGAAAACACATATTTCTGCCGTTATTGCTGATAAACTGAAAACTCTCAGACAGGATCTGAAGAAATGGAAGCTGGGGATCTCTAAGCTTAAAAATTTGATTGACAAATGTAATAAGGTGGTAATCATCCTGGATAATCTTGAGGAGTTGAGGCCCTTGTTTAGGTATGAATTTAATTTCAGAAAGATTGTTAAGTTGCATGTAGAGCATTTGGTTCATCTTCAGTTCTTGTACTGGAAAAAAAGATGCACAATCAGATATATCAAGGTGGGGGAGGAGAACACTAAGTTCTTCCATGCAATGGCTACTGAAAGACACAGAAGAAATTCTATTGCTAGTCTTCAAATGCAGGATGGTTCTATTATCTCTGATCATAGTCAGATGGAGGGCATTATTTGGTCTGCTTTCAAGGGGAGAATGGGCACTTCTAGGGGAATTAATGTGGGGTTTGATCTTAACACCCTCATTAAACCTGTTCCTAGCTTAGAGGCGTTAACTAAGCCCTTCACAGTTGAGGAGATTGAGAATGTGGTGAAGCATATGCCAGTGGACAAGGCCCCTGGACCAGATGGTTTTAATGGTCTCTTTTCTAAGAAATGCTGGCCTCTTATTTGCAAGGATTTTTTGGCTCTTGCTCAGGAGTTTTTTGATGGCACTGCACACCTTGCCAATTTGAACTCTTCTTATATTACCTTAATCCCTAAAAAGCTTGCTCCTGAGGGAGTGGGGGATTATAGGCCTCTGTCTTTAACTGGTTTGGGGGGTCAAATTCCTTTCTAAGATTGTTGCCAACAGGTTTCAAGAGCTCATTATGGAATGCATTCATAAAAATCAATATGGATTCATTAAGTCAAGAACAATTCAGGACTGTATTGGTTGGACTTTAGAGTACTTGCACCAATGTCATCAATCAAAGAGGCCCATTCTAATCCTTAAGCTTGATTTTGAAAAGGCCTTTGACTACATTGAGCACTCTATTATTTTTTAAATCATGAAGTATAAGGGTTTCAATAAGAAATGGATTGGTTGGATCAGGGAGATTTTGACTACTGGTTCTTCCTCAGTGTTGCTTAATGGTGTGCCTAGTAAGCAGTTCTTATGCAAGAAGGGGGTCAGGCAAGGTGATCCTGTTTCACCTCTCCTCTTTGTTTTGGCTGCTGATCTACTGCAGTCTGTTGTTAATGAGATGCATACCAAGGGTGATCTGCAGCTGCCAATTCCTTGTCATGATAAAGATTATCCTATCATCCAATATGTTGATGACACATTGATAATTGTGCCTGCTATGGACAGTCAATTGCTGGCTCTAAAGAGAATGCTGCTGGTCTTTTCTCAATCCACTGGTCTGGATGTTAACTATCATAAATCTTGTATGATACCAATTAATGTTTCTCAGGAGATAAAGAGACTGGCTGATATCTTTGGCTGCCAAGTGGGAGTTATGCCTTTTACTTACCTGGGTCTTCCTGTTGGCACTTCTAAGCCTAAAATGATGGATCTTATGCCCTTGGTGGATTGCATGGAAAGAAGAATGACTGCTAGCTCCTCCTTTTTGGCCCAAGGGGGGAGGCTACAGTTCTTAAAATCAGCTCTGACATCTCTTCCTATTTTTTTCCTATGCAGTTTGCTCATTAATCCTGGAATCTTAAAGCAGTTGCAAAGGATCCAGAGGCAGTGTTTGTGGAGAAAGAATAGACAAGAGCATGCCCCCTCTTTGGCTGCTTGGGAGCTGATCTGTAGGCCTAAAAATAGAGGTGGGTTGGGTATTTTGAATCTTGGAATCCAGAATGTAGGCCTTCTTCTCAAGCATTTGAACAAGTTCTTCAATAAGGCTGCAGTGCCTTGGGTTCGTCTTGTCTGGAATTCTTACTACATGGAGTTGTACCACAGGGTACATGTCGGTGTACTAGAGTAGGGGTACCCTAGTACCCCGAACTTGTGCACGGGCAGTTGCAGCACCCCGCGGCAAGGGCTTGCCGGGTGACCGCCAGGGTCCTCCATGGTCCCTTTGAAGCCATTCAAGAACAAAGTATTTAAGCCAAGGAGACAAGACCCCGGCAAGAGGAGCTTGCCGGGAAGGCCATCCAAGGCATTTCAAGGAACTTGCCGCGACGCGCCTCGCGTCCCGGCAAGGCCCGGTGAGCGACAAGCTTCCGGGCGTGACCCGGCAAGGCGCTTGTCGGGGCAAGCGGCCACTCTGTGCCCACGCTCCAGCGCATCCACCAACGCGTCGCCCTGGGGGCCTTTCCAGGCACGCGTGGCGGGAGGCTGTGCAGCCAGCGGTGCACGGTGGCACGCGATGCTGACAAGATCGCCATCGTGGCGAGCGGTGGCGCCCCTGACAGTCCTTTTCTGCGCTGTTTGGACGACACAGACGGGCATTTAATGCCCTTGTCCCCTGCCGTCGGGGTTAGGTAGGATGCACTGTGCAGGTAGCTGTACCAACCACCTCTCTTTTTATGTTTTTACCCTTGTTTACGTTGCCACCTGTCGGTGACCCCTTGAGCATATAAAAGGAGGCCCATGCGCAATGTAGGGGGGGTTCGGCTCAGTTCGAAACACTCATGCTCGGTCTCGTTAGCTGCTCACGTGTACTGTAACACTCAGCGCTCCCGAGCAAGAACACAATACAATCAAACAAGCAGCAGTAGGAGTGTTATCTCTCCAGAGAGCTCCGAAGCTGGGTAAACTGCTCATGTGCTTCGCCTCGATCCGCTCTTCGTGCGACCTCCGCCCCCCCCCCCCCCCCCCCGCCGAACCGAAAGGGGCTCGGTCCGCCGGTCCCATAGGTGTTCGTGGATCAGTTTCCCCGACATCTTTGGCGCGCCAGGTAGGGGGCGTCGATATTGTGTGAATCTAATCCGGCGTGCACGCGAGCTAGATCTTCATTTTCTTCATCGACATGCCGCCGAAGAAGAAGACTTCGGAGGCGGCTGCTCCGTCCGCGTCGATCCCACCGCCACCGGAGCAAACGGGTGGTGGGGTAGACGCCAGCGGAAGAATGGACATCGACGAGGGAGCTCACGACGCTGCCAGGTCCAAGGGCAAGGTGGCGCAGACCTCGACGTCCGTGCATATTCCGCGCCCATCTCAGGAGGCGCAGGATCGACAATGTCATGGTGTAAGCAGTACCATACGTTTGTTGGACCAAGATCAAGCTGGTGGATCCCGGGGCGCTCAAGACCAGCATGCACATCAACGTGCCGGCACGAGCGAGACGCGGTCGCCTGGACGGGATACTGCTCCTTCTAACATAGTTAGAAGTCCGAGCATATCCCGCTCCTCGCGCCGTCCGCCACTGCCGCCCACCACTCTGGCAGAAGCTTTGGCGCAAGCTCAACTGCTCCTGGATTACCCTCCGACGTCGGACAAGATCGACGAATGGAGGGCCACCATTCAGAGTCTCATCGGCTACGCCAACGGCGACACTCCGCGGTAACCGAATACATCGTTGCCGCGGTAGGACTGCCAGGCACGAGCCGGTGGCGACGAAACTGGTGGGGGTGCAACCACCATGCACTCTCCACCCTGAAGGCCAAGATCGCCGACTCGCCGGATCCACCTCGACAGCGACTCCACCGCATCGTCGGATCCACGAGCCCGTCGCGATCAGCGCCAAGTTCTTCACGATCGGTAGCAAGAAGACGCTCGTACTCGCATCGAGCGCCGAAGAGAAGCGCGGCGTCAATCTGACCAGCGCGCTGGGCCCTCTGTTGACATGCATGCGCCAGGGGAACCAGGCGACTTGCCGTACGCGGTAGGTTTCCCTGCGTTCACTCGTGAGCTGCGGCAAGTCCAGTGGCCCAGCACGAAGAACTTCAAGCCAGACGTGCTAGAGAAGTACGACGGCAAGACGCATCCGTCGGAGTTCCTCAGCATCTACACCATTGCGGTGCAGGCTGCCGGGGGACGAGATGACAAGATCCTTGCCAACTACTTCCCGCTGGTACTCAAACCCAATGTCAGATCCTGGCTCATGCACTTGCCGGACAACTCCATATCTTCCTGGGCAGATCTGTGCCATCAGTTTGTCGGTGCCTTTACAGGCGGCCACAAGCCTCATGGCCAAGAGAGCGATCTTCATCTGCTCGCCTAGAAGGAAGGAGAGCCCCTGCGCAAGTACATTCAGAGATTCAGCAGTGTACAACACAACATCCCAGACGTCCACCCTGCCGCGGTGATCAGCGCGTTCCATCAGAACATGCGGAACCGCAGGATGCGGGAGGAGATGGCGATGTGCAAGATCAGAGACATCAGTGAGCTATATGCCCTGGCCAACAAATGTGCACGTGCTGAGGAAGGAAGGAGACTCCTCGGAGAGAATATAGGAGCAGGAGGATCTGACAGTGAGGATGCCGCCCCGGCAAAGAAAAACCGGCGGCGGAATAACAGAAAGAAGAAAGGCAAAGAGGTGCTAGTCGTCGAGCAGTCCGGCAATGGAGGTGGCGCCAAGAAAGTTGGAGCTGGTAACTCCGACAAGGAGGTTGTCGCAGCTGTGACAGTCGCCGACAAGCAGGACGGCACCAACAAGCAATACTGCAAGATCCACCGCACCAAGGGCCACGATCTCCAGAGCTGCAAGATGGTTGAGCAGCTTGTTGAGCAGCAAAAGGCTGAGTACGAGTGACGCGACAAAGAGAAGGCCCAGGAGGGTGCTGGAGGATCCGGCAAGAAGCGTCCCGGCCGAGGAGGACGCCGTGGCAAGGCCAAGCAGCGGCAACAAGACAGGCCTCCCCGCGGCCGCGACAAGGATGAAGATGACGATGATGAAGATATGGATGATGATGAGACCGATGAGCAGGAGTTTCAGAAAGCCACAGAGGTCCTGTGCGTTGACGGCGGTGCTTCCCTGCATACTTCGCACCGCCAGCTCAAGCAGTGGGTGCCGGAAGTTAATGCAGCGGAACCACCCGTCGAGTCACGCAAGCCTCTGAAATGGTCCAGCACGCCTATCATCTTTGATATTGAGGACCACCCTGATCACATAACTGTGGTCGGGTGCTTGCTGATGTTGGTTTCACCAACTATCCGCAACCTCAAGGTCACTAAGATGCTAGTTGACGGCGGGGCCGGCTTGAACCTGATCTCCTCCGCGGTGCTCCAGAAACTCCAGATCCCTGACAGCGAGCTCGAAGAGACCGGCACATTCCAAGGAATCAACCCGGGAAGGAGCAAGCCGAAGGGAAAGATCACGTTGCCGGTAAGATTTGGCAGCAAGTTGAACTTCAGGACTGAGAGGGTCACTTTTGACGTTGCTAATTTTCCATTACCTTACAATGGGATACTCGGCCGTCCAGCACTCGCCAAGTTCATGGCAGCCTCTCACTATGCCTACAACGTGCTGAAGATGCCAGGCCCGATAAGTGTCATCTCTGTCCCTGGCGACAAGAAGGACGCTCTTATCTGCGCCGACAAGATCTACCGGGAAGCAGCAGCCGCAGCTGATCGCAGGTCACTTGCCGCTGAAGCTCCCGGGGGGAAGAAGAAGACCAAGTCCGGCAAGAGTTCTGATGCCCACTCCGGCAAGCGCACCTCTTCGGAGTGCTGCGCTACCGTCGAGGACGCACCATCGAGCTCCACCGGCAAGTGTAAGAAGGCAATGGCAGCTGCACCTGAGACCAAGAAGGTGCCCGCCAGGGAGGACGGCACTGGTGGTACTTTCACCATCAGTGCTACTCTCGACCCTAAATAGGAAAGCGCGCTCGTTGCTTTCCTGCGGGCGAACGTCGACGTGTTTGCATGGCAACCGTCTGACATCCCCAGTGTTCCCAGGAAAGTGATTGAGCACCACTTGGCCATCTGTCCTCATGCGCGGCCCGTCAAGCAAAAAGTCAGGAAGCAAGAAGTGGAGCGCCAAGAATTCATCGCAGAAGAAATCAAGAAATTGGAAGCAGCAGGCCTTGTCAGAGGAGTGCTCCATCCTACGTGGTTGGCCAATCCTGTTGTCGTGCGCAAGGCTAACGGGAAATGGAGGCTTTGTATTGAGTTTACCGATGTTAATAAAGCTTGTCCCAGAGACCCATTTCCCTTGCCACGCATTGACCAGATTGTTGACTCCACGGCCGGATGCGACTTGCTTTCATTTCTGGACGCATACTCAGGATACCATCAGATCTTCATGGCAGAAGAGGATGAGGAGAAGACCTCATTCATCACCCCGTGTGGCATGTACTGTTTCGTATGGATGCCTTTCGGTTTAAAGAATGCTGTTTCCACATTTGCAAGGGTAGTCCACCATGCTTTTGAGCCGCAGATGCACATAAATGTGGAAGCCTACATGGATGACATAGTGGTCAAGAGCAAGGACAGGGCAACCCTGATTCAAGATTTAGACGAAACATTTGCAAATCTGCGCAAGATCAACCTCAAGCTGAACCCCGAGAAGTGTGTGTTCGGGGTCCCCTCCGGCAAGCTTCTCGGGTTCTTCGTGTCTCAGCGGGGAATTGAAGCCAATCCCGACAAAATCAAGGCCGTCGAGCAGATTGAAGCACCAAAGCGCGTCAAGGATGTGCGAAGGCTTGCTGGTTGCGTGGCTGCTCTCAGCAGGTTTATCTCTATATCTGCTGAGCGCGCCCTGCCGTTTTTCAAAATATTGAAAAAGGCAGGTCCAATGAAATGGACTCCGGAAGCGGAGGCTGCGCTGCAGGATTTGAAGAGATACCTGTCCTCCACTCCAACACTTGTCGCACCTAAGCCACAAGAGAAGTTGCTGCCGTATATAGCGGCAACCAATCAAGTGGTTAGTGCTGCGTTAGTGGCGGAGAGGGAGGCAGATGATGAGCCAGAAACCACGGCAGATGCATCCAGTGACAAGCAGGGGGCTTCACCGGCAAGCTCTGGTCCGGCAAGCTCTGGTCCAGCAAGCTCTGATCCGGCAAGCTCTGGTCCCGACAAAGATGGATCTGCGCAGGCATGTGAGAAGATGCAGAAGAGAATGGTGCAGCGCCCAGTTTACTTTGTCAGTTCCCTTCTGCAGGGGGCTAGGTCAAGGTACTCTGGTGTGCAGAAGTTGCTTTTCGGCCTTCTCATGGCCTCGAGAAAGCTGCGCCATTACTTCCAAGCACATGAGATCACAGTCGTCACTCATTTTCCGCTGAAGAGGATACTGCAAAATCCAGAAGCAACAGGCAGGATTGTAGAGTGGGCACTGGAACTGTCAAGCTTTGGCCTCAAATTTGAGAGTACTTCAACTATCCAAAGCAGGGCATTGGCGGAGTTCATAGCAGAATGGACGCCAACACAGGATGAAGAGATTCCAGAAACGAGCATCCCCGTCAAGGAGGCAAGCAAAGAGTGGCTGATGTACTTTGATGGTGCCTTCTCGCTGCAAGGCGCCGGGGCGGGTGTGCTTCTTGTCGCACCCACCGGAGAGCACCTCAAGTACGTGGTCCAGGTGCACTTTCCCAAGGAGCAGGCAACGAACATTACAGCAGAGTATGAAGGCTTGCTTGCCGGTCTAAGGATCACAGCAGACCTTGGGATTAAGAAGCTCATTGTTAGGGGTGACTCACAGCTTGTTGTCCACCAAGTGAACAAGAATTATCAGAGTCCGTTGATGGAAGCCTATGTTGATGAAGTGAGAAATCTAGAAGAGCACTTTGACGGCTACAAATGGAACATGTTCCAGGAGCCCAAAATGACATTGCTGATGGCTTGTCGAAGTGCGCCGCACTTAAGTTACCTGTGGAACCAGGGATCTTTGTGCTCAAGCTGACTCAACCATCTGTAACACCATCAACTGGACAGAACAAGAAGAGGAAGTTGATTTCTGGTGACTATTTTCCGGCAGAGCTCCCCGAAGCCGCCGCCAAGAAGGTCCCCAAGATCAACACCAAGAGTATTGAGGAGCCATCTACTCCGGCAAGCCTTAGGGTTTGTTCCGTTGTAGCAGACGCTTCCAGCAAGTTTTGTTCCGGCAAGCTTGCCGGGGAACATCAAGCTCCGGCTGAGCCTCAGGTTCTTGCCGTAGAAGCGGATGTTCCCGCAGCAGCAGATCTGCCTTTAGTCCTTGTTGTCGAGCCGCAAGCTCCAGCATGGGCACAACAGATTGTCCATTTCCTTCAGACAGGAGAACTTCCCGAAGAGCAAGAAGAAGCGGAAAAAGTAGCCCGGCAGTCGAGTATGTACCAGTTTGTTGACGACACACTGTACAGAAGAAGACTCAACGGTGTGAAATTGAAGTGTATTCACCGGGAAGATGGACAAAAGCTGTTGGCAGAGATACATGGAGGCATATGTGGCCACCACGTTGGCGCAAGAGCACTTGCCGGCAAAGCTTTCTGGCAAGGTTTCTTTTGGCCTACATCCCTCCAGGATGCAACTGCACAAGTAACCAAGTGTGAAGCGTGCCAGTTCCATTCCAAGCAGATACACCAGCCAGCTCAAGCTCTCCAGACGATTCCTTTATCCTGGCCATTTTCGGTCTGGGGGCTCGACATTCTCGGCCCCTTTCCCCGAGCTGTCGGGGGCTTTGAGTACTTGTACGTCGCGATCGACAAGTTCATAAAGTGGCCGGAAGTGCAACCAGTGAGGAAGGTGACAGCATAGTCAGCAGTCAAGTTCTTCAGGTCGATTGTTTGCCGTTTCGGAATCCCTAACAGAATCATTACCGACAACGGCACGCAATTCACGAGCCGCACCTTCGTGCAGTACGTCCAAGATCTTGGCGCCAAGGTCTGCTTCGCTTCTGTTGCTCATCCAAGAAGCAACGGTCAAGCGGAGAGGGCAAATGCTAAAGTGCTGCGCGGGCTCAAGACCAGAACTTTCGACAGGCTGCGCAAGTGCGGAAGAAACTGGATTGAGGAGCTGCCGGTGGTTCTTTGGTCGATCAGAACGACGCCAAATCGAGCCACTGGCCAGACACCTTTCGCTCTAGTCTATGGAGCAGAGGCAGTTCTCCCCACGGAACTCGTATATGGATCACCTCGAGTGCTCGCTTATGATGAGCTTGAGCAAGAGCAGCTGCGGCAAGATGATGCGCTGCTCCTTGAGGAGGACCGTCTTCAGGCTGTTGTACGAGCTACTCGATACCAGCAAGCTTTGCGCCGCTACCATAGCCGCAAAGTTAAAGCCAGAAGTTTCGAGGAAGGCGACCTTGTTCTTCGACGCGTTCAGTCTGCCAAGAATTCCGACAAGTTGACGCCGAAGTGGGAAGGCCCTTACCGGGTGAAACGAGTCACTAGGCCTGGCGCTGTCCGCCTTGAGACCGAAGATGGCATTCCGGTGAGCAACTCCTGGAACATTGAGCATCTTCGTAAGTTTTACCCGCGGGGCGCGGTTGCCGGAACCTGTTCCGGCAACCACCTTTTGTACAAGTCTTGCCGATGTTGCATGTAATCCTTTGTACAAAGCCGGCCGCAGATCCGTGCATAAGTAAAGCTCATGTGCTCCGCACATCTTGTCAATTTCATGCATTATATTCTTTCTTGCATACGCTATCTGACACTTTGTGCAGCACCCAAACCCGGTAAGCAATAACGAGCTGCAAGGCTCCATATCTTTATTTTCTCTTCTTTCTTTTTTCACAACAATGGAAAGGAAGGTTCCCTCGCACACAAGTTTGCCGGGGGGAAAGGAGAAGATAATGGTGTGGACCAGGCGTTGTTTAAGGAAGTTTCGCCTTGCCGGGAAGCAACGACAGAAAAGCTAAGTTGCTAAAGTTTGAGCAATTAGTTTTAATTTTTAAAGTTATCTTCCTCGAATGACCGTGCTCTGTATGGAAAACCTGTGCGCGGAGGAACCAACTCGTAGCTAGTTGCGCCCTTACTTTGTTTCGAGTCCGCTCAACAACTTAAGTGTGCTGCAACTAGTCGCGACAAGGTTTCTTGTCGGAAGCGGCACCGCCAGCAGGCTGCTGACGTCCCGCACTCAGCGCTCGCAGCTCGGGTGCCTGCACCGACAAGTTCCCTAAAAGCGTAGAGTAAAAACATACAAAGGAATGAATCTAGTAAAGGAAATAACATAGCGATCATTACCCAAAGTAAAGTTATATTACAAGATAACTTGTCGCGGCTCTAACAGATTGTTCCCACGACATGACCAGCAGCGACAAGGAAAAAGATAAAACGGGCGGCCTAGTCTATGCGATCGCCCTCAACCCTCTTGATCCCGCTCACCTTGTCCACAATGGGTGCGACAAGGGCCTTGAGCGCTTCCAGATCGGCGTCAGGCGGCAAGGACTTAAGGACGTTGGTGAAGTTGAGGCTTGGGTTGCGGAAGGCCACCTTCATCAGCACCTTCTGAAGAGCGCCAGCGCAAATCTTGCGTGACTCGTCGGCCAGCTGCTTTGGGATCTTCTCCCGGAGTCGTTGGAGGGTCGTCGCCACGCCCTTGAAGAACAAGCTGAGCTTGGCGCTGGGTTGGAGATGCTCGTCGGAAGGATACCCGAAGTCCTCCATCCCCAGCTGCGCCAGCTCCCCATCGATGACTGCGGCGATGTTCACCAGACCCTCGGTCCAGTGCTCCACGGTCTCCCTGGATGCGTTTTGGGTGACGGCAATGCTCGCCAGCAGCTCCTCGTCGGCCTTGATCTTCTCCGTCAAGGTCACCTCCCGCTCTCTGGCACCGTCCAGTGTTTGGGTCAACGTGGCCAGCTTCAGCTCAAGATCCGCATTGGAATCCTTGGCGGCGTTGAGCTCCTTGATCCTCTCAGCGAGAAGACCCTGTAGCTCCCCATGAGCGGCAGCATCCTTCTCGCGTTCGCGCTTGAGCACGGCAAGCTCCTCGCCGCTCGCCTTGAGGTTGGCCTCCAGCTGCGTCATCCTCGTCTCCAGCTCCTTCTTGGCGGCCTCGGCAGCTGCGGCAGCGTCCTTTGCTTCCTTGAGCGCCCCGCCAATTGCTTGCTCGCACTCAGTAAGCTCCTCCTCGTAGCTGTCAAGGTTGGCCTTCCGCTGCACCAACTCGCCTTCTCACGCGGACTGCTTCTCGGCAGCAAGCCGTTGTTGCTCCTCAGCTTCGGCCTTCTCGAGGAGGAAGGTTGTGCACTCCTCGGCGAGTCGCTCCTGCTCCTGTGCTAGAGACCGGAGAGCTTCCTGGTTGAGGCCCCGGAGCTCCTCCGCGCGTTTCTCCATATCGACTCCCGCCTTCGCGACAAGCGCTTCTCGGGAAGCCAGCTTGGCTTGTCGTGCGCGGTAGAGTGACAGCAGCTTCTGCAGCAGCTGCTCCTCCTCAGGCTCGCCACTTCTGCTGCTTGGCGCATCGACCAACGACAGCCCGACGGAGGCGAGCAGCTCTTCATCGAAAGTTTCTCCTTCGACCAGCGCCCTGGAGCTCGACGCCCAGGGAAGCTTGATGAAGATCCCGTCGCCGGCCTTCAAGTAGGCGCCGGGCTGGGGCTCTTCGGAGCCTGCCACCGCAGCAGCGGCGGAGGGGTCGGCAGTTGGTGCAGCGCCTGGCGCTCCTGCAGCCTCGGGGCCGTCAGTGTGATCGTCGGATCCCTCGCCAGCTTCTACGGCGGCAGCCTTGGCGGCCTCTTCACCGGCGGCCTCATCAGCGCCGGCCTCTCCTTCGGTGGCGACGGCGTCCTTGGCACTGCCACGCGCGCCCTCCTCGCCGGCGTCCTCGGTCTCCATCGGCTCCGTGGCAGGTGGATCTGACGGACGAAAAAGGGAGAAAGATCAAGAAAATGTGCAAAGAGAAAATCAGAAGAAGAAAAACCCAAGGGCAAGTTCTCAGGCGAAGGGGTTACCTGTACTAGGATCTGCAGTCCCGGTCTCAACCACCGGAGGATCACTGGCGTTGTCCCTTGCCGGAGAACTGTCCCTTGCCGGAGAGTTCTCCCTTGCCGGAGAGCGCTCCCTTGCCGGGGACTCCTCCCTTGGCGACGTAGTCGAAGCAGATGGCACTTCGGGAGCAGCTCCCGGGCACTCCTGGTGAGGCTGTTCTGCTCCTACATAAATCAACAGTCAAGATATCAGTAGAAGAAAGAGCACCCATGAGCGCCTGTCAGCAAGAAGTAAATCATGTACTTACGCTGGGGGCTGCGCTGGGGGCTGCTTTGGGGAGTAGCTGCCGGGTCCGTCAAGTTGGTCTCGGACACACCCCCTGCTGACATGGTGGGGTCATCCTCGATGACAATCACCGCGGCCTTGGCTCTCTTCGCCGCTCTCTGGGCCAGCGTCCTGAGAAGGAATGGGTTCAGAGTGAAGCAAGTCAGATACAAGACCAAAGCAACAAGATTGAAGAGCTACAAGAACACCAAAGAAACTTACTCTTCTTCTTCCTCGTCGGAGCTGAGCGCGGAGAGATCGAAGTCCGGCTCCCCTCCGGTGCGGCGAGGCGGAGGAGTAGGTTCCCTTGCCCGCTTGGCAGGGGCGGTGGCGGTGGACCGGGAAGATCCCGCTCCAGTTGCCGCAGCAGCGTGAGGCGCTCCTGCGGCAACAGTGCTTGCCGCGGTAGAGCGTGTCGCGCGGCTCGGCGGCTGTTGGCTCGTCTGCCGCCCCGCTGCGTCCCCGGCCTTGCAGAGATGCCTCCTTGCCGGGACCGGGGGCTCCGCCTGCGGCAGGCTGTCTGAAGGTTCGAGCTCTTCCTCGCCGGGCTCGCTCGGCTCAGCTTCAGGGCCGGCAAGACCTTCCTCGCCGGCAAACTCCTCGCGCTCGGCAAGGCTTGCCGCCTCTGCTGCCTCTGCCTCCTCTACGGTGAACCCGAACTCACCCGCGGCAGCTGCTGCCGTAGCCTGTTCCGTCCTGGTGGCGATGCGCTACAGCTCCAGCATCGGTTGTGTCGCGGATGAGGCTCTTCTGCTCGTCGGCGCGGACCGGCACTTCTTCTAAGTTGTCGAAGAACGCCCGCACGACGTCATCCGCAGGCTCTTGCCAAGTTGGAGCGATTCTGTGCGAGTCGCACAACGGCATCATCGCACGGATCCGGTCAAGCGAAGAGTTGTTGCACAACGGAACGACGCTCATCGGCAACGTGAATGGATGCTAAGGATCGCATTTGAACAGCTCCAGGAGCATCGCGTCCAGCTCCAGGACGGTGAAGTTGAAGTTGAGGCCTGGGCGCAGCCTCATGATATCCGCTGGGTTCTTGAACTCCCAGATGGGTCTCCCCCTCTCCTGTAGGGGGGCGATGCGGCGGCGAAGGAAATCTGCGCCAACGGCGCCTACAGTGAGCCCGGCAAGCCTGAGGCGAAGGATTCGGGTTACGGCGATCTTCAGCCTATCATCTTCCGGGGCCACGTTGCTCTAATCGTTGCTGCGCACTATTGGGGCTTGGTGCAGGGCAGTGAACGGCTCCGGGTTCTCCTCGACGATTCAGCACCACTCCGCTCTCCACTCCTCCCACTTGCTGCGGAGCTCACCCTCCAGATACGCTTCCTTCTTGCCGACTCTCGAGATCCTGGCGATCCCTCCGGCAAGCGGCTCTCCTCTCTTGACCCGAGGCATAAAGAAGTGGCGGAAGAGGGCTACATTTGGGTGGACTCCGACAAAGTTTTCGCAGAGATGTGCGAAAACTGCCATGGTCAGAACGGCGTTGGGGGTGAAGTCAAGGAGGCGGAGCCCGTAGGTGTTCATTATGTCGCAAAAGAATTCCGAGAAGGGCGGGCAGAGCCCACAGTAGAAGAACAACGCGAAGAAGGGGTACCCGTTTGGAGCCAGTTCCGATGCGGCGGCCGGGAGCACCTTCGTGCGCAGATGCGCTCGCATCTCCGTCGACCAGAAGAGGTAGTAGTACTCCCTCAGCTCCTTCGCGTCGAGCTGGGGGGAGAAGATCGCCCGCTCCTTCCGCAGCGCCGCGAGCCGCTGCGCCTCGGCCGACTTCACGCCCTTCCCCTTGTCGGCTTTCGGAGCCATGGCAGAGGTGGTGGAGGAGGTCGACGGCGTTGGTGATGCTGGTGGCAATGGGGGGCGGAGCGCTGCTCTCTCTAGGCTTCGGGAAGAAGGGGGGAGCGGCGGAGGTTTGTGAAGATGAAGTAGTAGCAACCAGCGGGGGGGGGGGATGAACTGCCCCTATTTCCCCTACTTATAAAGAGGGAGGGGGCGGACGTTTCGCCCTTCCGAATAAAGAATCCACCCATGATCTCTCCGACGACGCCGCATTCGACGCGTGCCGTTGGGGAGGGCGCGGTGGATACGGAGTAAGATACGGCGTGGCCCAGCCCGCGTGTGCCCGTGCCCTGTTTTGGGCCTGGCCCAACAATGCTCGGCACCGTGTGTGGCCCAGGCCCGGGGGCTCCTGTCGGTGTACTAGAGTAGGGGTACCCTAGTACCCCGAACTTGTGCACGGGCAGTTGCAGCACCCCACGGCAAGGGCTTGCCGGGTGACCGCCAGGGTCCTCCGTGGTCCCTTTGAAGCCATTCAAGAACAAAGTATTTAAGCCAAGGAGACAAGACCCCGGCAAGAGGAGCTTGCCGGGAAGGCCATCCAAGGCATTTCAAGGAACTTGCCGCGACGCGCCTCGCGTCCCGGCAAGGCCCGGTGAGCGACAAGCTTCCAGGCGCGACCCGGCAAGGCGCTTGCCGGGGCAAGCGGCCACTCTGTGCCCACGCTCCAGCGCATCCACCAACGCGTCGCCCTGGGGGCCTTTCCAGGCACGCGTGGCGGGAGGCTGTGCAGCCAGCGGTGCGCGGTGGCACGCGATGCTGACAAGATCGCCATCGTGGCGAGTGGTGGCGCCCCTGACAGTCCTTGTCTGCACTATTTGGACGACACAGACGGGCATTTAATGCCCTTGTCCCCTGCCGTTAGGGTTAGGTAGGATGCACTGTGTAGGTAGCTGTACCAACCACCTCTCTTTTTACGTTTTTACCCTTGTTTACGTTGCCACCTGTCGGTGACCCCTTGAGCATATAAAAGGAGGCCCATGCACAACATAGGGGGGTTCGGCTCAGTTCAAAACACTCATGCTCGGTCTCGTTAGCTGCTCACGTGTACTGTAACACTCAGTGCTCCCGAGCAAGAACACAATACAATCAGACAAGCAGCAGTAGGAGTGTTATCTCTCCGGAGAGCTCCGAAGCTGGGTAAACTGCTCGTGTGCTTCGCCTCGATCCGCTCTTCGTGCGACCTCCGCCCCCCCGCCGAACCGAAAGGGGCTTGGTCCGCCGGTCCCATAGGTGTTCGTGGATCAGTTTCCCCGACAATACATCTTCATGAGGATCTTTTTGGTGGAAGGATATCCTCAAGTTGGTGGATCATTTCAGAGAGGTGACTTGTATTAAGGTTAATCAGGGGGATACTGCTTTTTTCTGGTCTGACAAATGGCAGCTAGGAAATTCAATTACTCCTTTGCAACATAGATTCCCTGGGCTCTTTTCTTACTGCAAGGATGCTCTGTCAGCTATCAAAGAGGCCTTGGACTGTTCAGATTTGATTTCTTGGTTTAATTTGCCTTTATCTGAGCAGGCTTACATGGAGTTTCTTTCTCTTAAAGATTTTTTGATGCTTCATGAGGTTGAACCTTCGGCAATGGATGTGTGGTACTGGCATGGATCTGATAAATTTTATACACCCAAGAGGTTTTACATCCAAATGCATTTGAATCTATCATTTAATCCCCTTCTAAATTGGATATGGTCAAGCTCTTGCACAATGAAAATCAAGGTTTTTGCCTGGATGATGATCATGGACAGGTTGAATACTAAGGGCATGGTTGAGAGAAGGCATTGGCATATTGAAGATGGGACCACTTGTGTGCTCTGTCATTTGCAGGTCAGGGAAGACATGGATCATTTATTTTTCAATTGCCTCTTTAGCCAGCGTGTGTGCAATTTCCTTCAAATTGACTGGTCTCAAGGGAACACCATGACAGAAATTGTCGTCAATGCCAGAAGAGATTTCAACAAGCCTTTCTTTGCTGAAGTGGTGTTCACTGCTTGCTGGCATATTTGGCTGGTTAGGAATGCTAAAGTCTTTAGGCATATCAGACCTAGCTTTAATCATTGGAGGAGATCTTTTGTACATGACATATCCTTACTCTCCTTTAGGATTAAGCCTAGATTCAAGGATAGCCTTGTTCGTTGGGTAACCTTCCTTCCCCCTTAATGTACTTTCATTTTATTCTAGCTTAGGTTAGGCTTTTCTTTGGGGTTATTCTTCATAACCTTGTATATATTGTAACTTTATGGGGTGGAATAAAATGATATGCTGTGGGGGTTTTCCCTACAGTGCACAGTCAAAAAGAATGAAGCACTGGAACTGTGATGACACAAGTAATGATATAGTTTTGCATCTTAATTTATTGCTATGGCTAGAACGAGCAATTGTTTTGCCACTGATTTGATGCCATACGTAATTATCTCTACTTGTGCAAACAGGGATCTTCTTTGAAGATACCCATATATTTTAGTGGAACTGCACAAGAAGATGTTGGAAACATTAAACTAATCGAGGAGTATATAGTAAGCATGGCCACCCCCGTAGATAGTAACAGATGGTTCCGGAGAAGTGCTTCATCTGTATGCTCTACACAATCAGCCTCCTGACAAAGGTTGGTATTCGCCCATTGATTTCATCCATATGATTGAGCTTTGTCATCTCTATTGGTGTTGTGCTACTGTTTAGATACTGTCATGAAAAAGTGGTATTGTCCTTGAGAAGTGCTTCATCTATGCTGTTTTAAATATTTCCTTTCCTTTTTTTCGAGCAAACAAGGATGCTAGAACTTAGTAGTCCTCTTGTCTTTGCACAACAGGATCATCTTCCTCCGAAGAAGAATATGGAGTACGTGAAGTGACTAGTTCCGACTATGCCAGGATGAAGAAGCCATGTCTATCTTCTCATCAGAAGGAGCAGTTGAAGGATGGTTACATTACTCCCCACAAGACCAAACTAACTTCAGCTCAGAAGGACTGACAAATCTCCATTTTTTTGCTGTGATGCGCGAGTACAATGTTGTTCTAGGATTCTTTCTGGTGAGTTCCATTTTTCTAAAAGTGTGCTCTACATGGACCATGTATGTGCCTGTTGAAACTGTCAAATCATAGTACAATTTGCTTTATACTAATCACTTTTTTGTATTTGTGCAAACAGGGGTGCTCAGCTTGATTTCAATGGGAACTGTACAAAATGTTCATGAATACATCGAATCATTCATTTCCACCACAAGAAAGGAGGTGCCGATAAGTTCAAGGTGTTGCAACATTTAAGGGCGAAATCATACAAGCTACGCGCGAATTTGGTTGATTTTGGTGGAACTGCAAAAAAAGAACAGCTGGTTTATTTAGCACGAGGTGCCATGTCAATGTCCGAACTGATGGCAAACCCTGCCCATTCCACAATCGTAGGCATTTGATATTTTGGAATGGGACAACCTTGTCAAATTTTTCTCATTGATTTTAGCAAGATATGCGTTTGATATTTTTGAATGGGATGCCCTTTGCTGTCAGCAGCGTCGATCAATTTTTTCTTTATTCTTTAGTTGTGAAGTAAATATTGCCTCTGACATGTGAGTCGCTGAGATGCATAATCATCGATTGTTTTGAATGTTCTCTATGAATTGCCAGTCCTGTGTGTTTGATTGCAATGTACGGAAACGCTAAAAAGCTGCTCAAATTCTTTGTACTCCTTCTGTTCCTTTTTACTTCGCACATTGTGAAAGTGCATACTTTTTTGTATAAGATTGGTCAATGTAGAGATACTTTGACTGCAGACAAAACTTGTATGCAGACTAGAAAGGACCGGAGGGAGTACATGTGAAACTGCTGCAAACGAGGTGATCACCCTGGGAATAATGCTAGTACGTATTGTTTTGCATGTTCATCCAATGCCAGTGATACAGGAATTCGAACTAATCGAAATAAATTCATTAATACACGGTCGGATTTCATATAAACATGCCGGATTTCATTACATTTCATACATTCTTCAACTAAAAAGGGGTGCGCTGGAGGTATAATTAATTAACCGAAGCTACCCACCTGTGTCCCGCTGAGCCGAACAGAAGCTTCAGTGACTTAACTGCAGGTGCAGTTGCATAATTGACATGTGGCCTATTGGGCCCACGTGTTAGTCAGCCAACTGCACCAGTAGTTAAGTAGAAGCAGCGTTCTTCTCCAGCGCAGCTCTCCGACTCCACGTCACCCTCAAGAAGCTAACCGCCCGTCAATGGTCAACCCGCCTAGCTTGGCTTCAACCGGAGGGTAGCAGCAGTGGCCTTACTTGGACCCAAGTAGCGGCGACCTACCGTGTTCTACTCTTCCTCGTTTTCTGTGTGGCGCGGCCTCGTTGGCAGCGGGGCGGGGCCTCGGTGGAGCCGGCGATGTCCTCTATCTCGTTGCCGGTGGGTGGCGCCTCAGCGGAGCGGTGGAAATCCTCCCCCATGTTGCCGGCAGGGTGGGGCCTCGGCTGAGCCGGCGGTGTCCTCTGCCTCGTTGTTGGCGCCGCGAGGCCTCGGTGGAGCAGGGCCTCGTCAACGCCAGCGGAGCGGGGACTCGTCGGAGCCGGCATTGTCCTCTACCTCGTCCTCGGTCTCACCAAACAGCGCCTCGCCCGCTTCATCGCCCTCTTTGCTAGCCTCTTTGTAAGCGGCCGCAGCCTCCGGCACCCGCATGCGGTACCACCAGCGCTCGAGGCGGCCCTTGCGGGCGGAGCGGTACGAGTCGAGCAGCGCCTCCTGCTCCGCCTGCTCCGCGGCGATCTGCTCCTCCGCCTGCAGGTGCTCCTAGAGGAGATGGTGGTTGTAGGCGGTGTCGGCATGCGCCTCCTGGAACTGCTCCTCATGCATCTGCCTCACCCTGTCCATATATTGGGCACGGGCCTCGCCGATGGTCATGGTGCAATGCACCGGCGAGGATGGCGCGGAGGAGGGGGTTGGCGCCGGATCGTCGACTACCATGTTCTCCATTGGGACGTCGTCGTCCTCCGGCTGCCTGCCGGCCAGCCGGTCGGCAGCAATGGCTGCCATCTCCTTGTGGTCCGTCGTTCGCCCGTCCTGAAGAGCGCTGGAGCGCAAGGAAGCCATGGTGGGCAGTAGTGGTGTGGACATGAGAAAGGGAACGGATGCGGATGACTGCGGTTATGGCCGGCGCGGCAGTTTATATAGCAATGGTGGGCCGACAGAGGGACAGACGTGTGGCGCCAGAGTAGCCATCTCGGCAACCGTGTATCATTAATGTGGGCGGCAGATGGACGGACGGACGGCACTTGTGTCGTTTGAAGGCGGAGCAATAGCCTGCACCGGGGGCGGGCGACGCTGACTGTTTCGGGCGGAAAGCGCGTGCGGGCGAGGAGATGACTTTACTTAGAGAGGATGGCAATAGGGACCCACCAGGTCCATAGCCTCACGTACGCAAGTGCATCCTTATTTTATGTATATAACTATAATTTATTTTGCTTCCTCCTGGTTTCCTGACATCACGGTCCCACACCATTGTCAACCTCCTGAAGTAGTCAATAAACGAGAGAATTGCACAAGAAGCGGCCGACAGCTGGGACCAAGCAGCTCGAGCAGTATTTGTGTTTTTGAGGTGTGAGCACTACAGAGTTTTTCGATGTTTAGCCCAGATATTCATTTTTCTCCTCTGAACAACAACGAAAACACCGCTGCAGGTATTAACTGGGCGGGTTGTGGCCCGTCTAGCCCAGGCCAGATATCCAGCCCAGATATTTTTTTTTCAAGCTGAAAATGGCTAGCCCAGCTATACTTTTTCTTAGGAATACCCAGGCATGGTCAAGTTGTTATTCTCCGTCCCGCTGGGCTGCAAATCTTTCCTAGGAGAGATGCATTAGGCTTAACAAGAAAATGGGCTTTAAAAAATAATAAATGGGATGTAATTTTAAAAACTGGGCAGTAACTATAAGAAATGCACCAAACACGTGATTACTTTATAAATTATTATTTTTGGATGTTGAAAATTTTGATTTCATTAATTGTTGCGAGCGCAATGTTTCGTTGGATTTTTACGTAATATAAATTTATATTGAAATTGTATTTAATCTGACTAGAAATTTCTGGATAAAAATATTTCGGATCCCATCAAAATGTGGGACATTTTAATGAATTCTGTTTTGAACGGTTGGTTGAAATGGGTTGTACTTTTAACAAACTGTAAATTGGCTGTAGTAAATTCCATTGGAATTCAAAAATGGGCTACACATTCTTACAAATCTCAAATGGGCTATAAGTTCTCTGCCACACACTTCTGGCCTTACTAAGTTGACGTGTCCCCTAAAAAAACAGAGTTGACGCGTATGCAAGGCTTTGTCAACTTATAGTCAACACACGGTTCTAGCAGCAGTGGCCGTTGGATGTCCATTTAACGGATGCCATGCTTCTTCTTCAATCTCGGATATTCTAGCTTCACCCGCCCAAAAAATGATTCCTCCCCCTGACATCTGGGGTGCACCGTTTCGGAAGCTGACCTGTGGGCCTACTAAGTTGACGTACCAAGGGCTTTGTCAACTTAGTCAATATAAACGATCCTAGCTGCAGTGACCGTACGATGTCCATCCAACGGCCGTCGTGCTTCTTCAACCTCTGGTCTTCTTGCTCCAGCCGCCCAAAGCAGCGCCGGTCGTGCCGCCTGCTCCTGCCTCCCGTGGCCGGCTGTGCTGCCGCGGAGGCCTCACCGCCCCCTACTACTCCCACCGCTGGCCAGGCCATCCCTCCACTCACCCACACCCCCTGTTATTCTGTGGCGACGGCAGCGCAGCCGAACTAGTGAACCCTCGTACTCCTCTCTGCGTGTGCATCCACTGCCGCGTCTTCCCCGGCTCCGCGTCGTCCCCTTCCTAGGCCTCGCCGTCGTCCACCGCCGTGGTGCTCTCAGCGCGGCGTGGTCAACGTGGTCAAGGAACGACTTCCATCGGATGTGGACTGTACGTGGAGAGGCTGACAACTGGGTCCACGGCAGCCGCAAGGGAGTGCCTCCTTATTACGCGCAAGAAAATTATTCCTCCACCTGACAGCGGGGACCCACCGGACGGGCCACCGTATTTCGCGAAAAGAATGATTCGCCCCCTGACTGCTGGGACCCACGAGCTACATCTTCGCACGCAAGGAAGTGTGTCCGAAAAAAAAACGATTCGCCCCTCTGACTGCTGGGACCCACCAGCTACATCTTCACACGCAAGGAAGTGCGTCCAGAAAAAAACGATTCGCCCCCCGACTGCTGGGACCCACCAGCTACACCTTCGCACGCAAGAAAGTGCGTCCGGGCAAAAAAACGATTCGCCCCCCTGACTGCTGGGACCCAGCAGCTACACCTTCGCACGCAAGGAAGTACGTTCGGGCAAAAAAAACGATTCGCCCCCTGACTCCTGGGACCCACCAGCTACATCTTCGCACGCAAGGAAGTGCCTGATAGTCGGGACCCACCTGGTCGAAGCGTACGTAGTGTTGTCATTCTGGTCGCGAACGTGTACGTACATACTGGTCGTTGTAGAGGCACACACGTGTCGTAGTAGAGGTGCGCACGTAGCATGTACATGTACGTACAGCGGCGAGGGTGCAAGAAAGAAAATACGGTCACGTACGTACATACGGGCAGGGTCTCGAACGCCTACTCACGCATACGTACGGCCAGGACTCGTGTACATGGCTGGATCAGAATGGAGAAACAGCGTCGTCGTCGTGTTCATGGGGAGGCAACGGAATGCGTCGTGTTCATGGGGAGGCAACGAAATGTGTCGTGTTCATGGGGAGGCAACGGAATGCATCGTGTTCATCGGGAGGCAACGGAACACGTGGGAGCCAACCGGCTGGGTCGGAACGGAATGTGTGGTCGTGTTCATCGGGAGGGCTTGGACGGAACTGGCAATGGAAACGAGACCTGGCATACTACACAACGAAGGAAACAGACCTCCTACGTTCGAAACGGGGTCCTGTTGATCGGGAGGGGTGTGGCGTACTGCAAAATGGAGCAAACGGACCTCCTACGGTCGAAACGGGGGGGTCATGTTGATCGGGAGGGGTGTGGCATACCGCAAAACGGAGGAAACGGACCTCCTACGGCCGAAACGGGGGTCCTGTTGATCGGGAGGGGTGTGGCGTACCGCAAAATGGACGAAACGGACCTCCTACGGTCGAAACGGGGGTCCTGTTCATCGGGAGGGGTGTGGCATACCGCAAAACGGGACTCCACGGGATACTGTTTATCTCCACCGTCGACCTCCTCCAGCCTCCACGGGCTACCGTCGACCTCCTCCAGCCTCCATGGGCTCCTGTTCATCCAGCCTCCACCGCGCGCTACTCCACCGGCTACTGTTCAACCACCCCTCCACGGGCACCCCTCCACCGTCTATCTGTTCATCCAGCCCTCCACACCACGGGGTCCTGTTCAACCACCCCTCCACGACCACCCCTCCACCGTCTACTGTTCATCCAGCCCTCCACAGCACGGGGTCATGTTCATCCAGAGGCAACGCCACCGCTCACTGTTCATCCATCCCCCCCCCCCCGCGCAATGCTCACTGTTCATCCCACAGGCAGCATCGATCGGCTTCAGTTAGCAGCAATAGCAAAGGAATCGCTCGATCAGGTTCAGTTAATAGCCATCGATCGATCGCTCGGGTTCAGTGACGCGTAGCCTGCAGTGCAATCGCTTGGGTTCAGTTAGAGCCCAACACCTTGCCCGGGTTCAGTTAGAGCCAACGCCTCGCACACACGCGCGTACGTGTACGAGAGAAACGCGCATCGCTCGGCCCCCGACCTCCCACCGTAACCGGGAACTCCCTGAAATTTTCCTCCCCCTCGCTTCTACCACGGTTTTTTCCGTCATGGACGGCCCAAAGAATGTCATGCAGCTGCGTCTCCGGCCCGCCCAGGACGAAAAGCCCATTTTCTGTCATGATTTTTTGTCATAGAAGTAGGAGCCCACCACATCTATGATGATACCGGGTTTTGTCACAATTATCGTCATAGAAGTGTCATGTCTATGACAGAAAAAAAATTTGTTCGGCCCAAAATGTCACGGATGTGTCTTTTTTTTTGTAGTGATATGTTCTAGTATTACTCTTACAAACGACAGTAATATTGCTACGTGATAGTCTTTTCTTCAACTGTAATAGGTGCAACTACTTTTACTTCAACGGGAGGATTATATTTAAACCACTTCTCCTTAGAGAGATCAATGTGAGTAGCAAAGGATTCACAGAGAGAAGCTACTATCTCAGAGTCAAGTCCATATTTAGCGCTAAATCCACGAAAAGCATCGGTATCCATAAAAGATTTAACACAATCAAACTTAGGTGTCATACCTGACTCCTTACCATCATCGGAACCCCAATCTTTAGAGTTGCGTTTAATTCTTTCCAATAAGTCCCACTTGAATTCAGTAGTCTTAAACATATAAGAACCAGCACAGGAAGTATCGAGCATGGTGCGATTATTAAGAGAAGCCGAGCATAAAAATTTTGAATAATCATTTCTCTTGAGAGCTCATGATTGGGACATGAATATAACATTGACTTAAGCCTCCCCCAAGCTTGAGCGATGCTTTCTCCTTCACGAGGCCAAAAATTATATATGTAATTACGATCATGATAAACAAGATGCATAGGATAGAACTTCTGGTGAAATTCCAATTTCAATCGTTTATAATTCCAAGATCCCGTATCATTGCATAGCCTATACCATGTCAATGCATCTCCCTTCAAAGATAAAGGGAAGACCTTCCTCTTAACAACATCATCGGGAATACCTGCAAGCTTAAATTATCCACAAACTTCATCCACAAAGATAAGGTGTAAATCGGGATGCAATGTTCCATCTCCTGCAAAGGGATTAGCTAGCAGTTTCTCTATCATACCCAAAGGAATCTCAAAGTAAACATTTTCAATAGGTTCAGTAGGTTGAGGAGCAACTCTTTTCTCTACTGGTCGGGGTGAAGATACCCCGAATAAGCCCCTCAAAGGATTAGTTTCCATAGTAACAAGTGACAGAAAATTTCAGCACACTATATAAATGTTTCCTTACCAAGTTCCACTCACCAAAGGCGCTTCACTCCCCGGTAACGGCGCCAGAAAAGAGTCTTGATGACCCACAAGTATAGGGGATCTATCGTAGTCCTTTCGATAAGTAAGAGAGCCAAACCCAACGAGGAGCAGAAGGAAATGACAAGCGGTTTTCAGTAAGGTATTCTCTCCAAGCACTGAAATTATAGGTAACAGATAGTTTTGTGGTAAGATAATTTGTAACGAGTAACAAACAATGAAAGTAATAAAGTGCAGCAAGGTGGCCCAATCCTTTTTGTAGCAAAGGACAAGCCTGGATAAATTCTTATAATGAGAAAAGCGCTCCCGAGGACACATGGGAATTATCGTCGAGCTAGTTTCATCATGCTCGTATGATTCACGTTCGTTAGTTTGATAATTTGATATGTGGGTGGACCGGTGCTTGGGTACTGCCCTTTCTTGGACAAGCATCCCACTTATGATTAACCCCTATTGCAAGCATCCGCAACTACAAAAGAAGTATTAAGGTGAACCTAACCATAGCATGAAACTAGTGGATCCAAATCAGCCCCTTACGAAGCAACGCATAAACTAGGGTTTAAGCTTCGATCACTCTAGCAACCCATCATCTACTTATTACTTTCCAATGCCTTCCTCTAGGCCCAAATAATGGTGAAGTGTCATGTAGTCGACGTTCACATGACACCACTAGAGAAGAGACAACATACATCTCATCAAAATATTGAACGAATACCAAATTCACATGACTACTAATAGCAAGACTTCACCCATGTCCTCAGGAACAAACGTAACTACTCACAAAGCATATTCATGTTCATGATCAGAGGAGTATTAATATGCATTAAGGATCTGAACATATGATCTTCCACAAAGTAAACCAATTAGCATCAACTACAAGGAGTAATCAACACTACTAGCAACCCACAGGTACCAATTTGTGGTTTTGATACAAGATTGGATACAAGAGATGAATTAGGGTTTGAGAGGAGATGGTGCCGGTGAAGATGTTGATGGAGATTGACCCCCTCCCGACGAGAGGATCGTTGGTCATGACGATGGTGATGATTTCCCCCTCCCGGAGGGAAGTTTCCCCGGCAGAACAGCTCCGCCGGAGCCCTAGATTGGTTCCGCCAAGGTTCCACCTCGTGGCGGTGGAGTTTCGTCTCGTAAGCTTGCTTATGATTTTTTCCAGGGTAAAAGACTTCATATAGCGAAAGATGGGCACCGGAGGGCCACCAGGGGGCCCAGGAGATAGGGGCACGCCCCCCACCCTCCTGGCCAGGGTGTGGGCCCCCTCTGGTGTTTTCTTTGCTCAATAATTCTTATTAAATCCAAAAATGACTTTCGTGGAGTTTCAGGACTTTTGGAGCTGTGTAGAATAGGTTTCCAATATTTGCTCTTTTTCCAGCCCAGAATCCCGGCTGCCGGCATTCTCCCTCTTTATGATAAACCTTGTAAAATAAGAGAGAATAACCATAAGTATCGTGACATAATGTGTAATAACAGCCCATAATACAATAAATATTGATATAAATGCATGATGCAAAATGGACGTGTCATTGGGGAAGAACGTCACCAACGCATTGATGGAGGGGAGATGGAGTAGCAGGAGGACGGAACGGATATGGGCAATAGAGGTGAGGAGGAGTGATTAGAGGGAGTTAGTAATATATGCAAGAGGAGTGATTATAGGGAGGTAGTTAATGCATAATAGATGTGGGTAGTTACCAACGGAACGACACAATTTTGACCGCGAGATCAGACTATATATAGGAAGCATTTCCCATAATTTATCAATACGAGCTACAACCCCCCCCCCACACACACACACTAGCAGCATTACTCCCTCCGTCTAGGTGTGTAAGTCACCTTACGAAAACCAAATAATCCCAAAACACTTAGGCACGATACATTAACTTCCTCCTCGTTTCTTGTTTTGTGACATATCAACCAATAAGAGATATGGGTCGTGCATGCTTTCAATGACTTGAGACCACCAAACATGACATGCAGTGGTTAGTTCATTACATGCAATGCTATTAATTAGCAAAAAAATTATGTTCTCTCGTTCCCTCCCCCCCCCCCCCCCGCCTTGGTTGCAGTGCACAACCTAAGCTGACTTATACACCTAGACGAAGAGAGTGGTACTCTTCACAAAATTGGCATCAACATTGATGTTGATATGGTCACTAGGGAGAGGTTTCCACACCACATGATCTTAATGGTGCATAATCAGCTATAAGACTTCTCACCCTCTCCTTATCCTTATTGCTAGAGTCCAACTAAACAGTGTCGTGGCAGAACGTGAAAGTGGACCAATAATTTTCACAAAATATGCAAAGTCATTAATGGATTCCTTCCCCTTCCCCAAAATTAAATCATTTCTGAAATGCCATGCTCGCCAGAAAAAAAAACAAGATTTGCTCCCTCTGCTACAAGGTCAACTGAGCTAGCAAAATCAATAGCCAATCCGGTCCCGAGCACTTGAAGAACTCTTCATCCGGAATATTCCACGACTCTCAAGGCCAATCACATAGCATGACCTTTAGAACAACTCACAAGAGCATGAAAAGTGCTTTCGTCTTCTACACCATAAATAGAACACATACCTGAATCAGTCTGATGGTGCTTAATTTTATTCATCTGGACCGCCAACCTATTGGTTGCAGCTCGCCAAAAAAAAATCCTGATCTTCTGAGAAATATTAGCCTTCCAAACTAAATCATGAACCCCCCCCCTAAGAAATTTCAAATGCGTCCCTGCTTTACTAGATCGTCGCTTCTTTCTTGATGTTGGAGAAGATGATGGTGCACTGACAGTGCTAGGAATTTAAGCACGTTATGTTGATTTAAACTTGTGATTGAAATGAATTTATGTTTATAATTTTTATACTGCCTCATACACAATATTTACTTGTATTTAAGGGCTTTTGTCAAAATGTTGTGTGGTCAACCGACCGTACAATTGAATGTGCACCGTTGTGATGGTGGACATTGTTGATGTGTTCTAGACCCTATTATCCCTTCATGTCATCTCCTGCAACTATTCCCCCACTCACATAAAGATATATGATGATCAAAACGAACTAAAAATATCAATGACCTTTCTTTTGCAAAATAGAAGCCAACATGACATCGGTCAAGGCGCCACATGGGAGTAACTCAGATCTAGGGTGAAGAATTCATTCACTCTAAAAAGATACTAGATGGCAACACGTGTTTTACCGTGCTGTTTACACATGTAGAATTAATCATATCATTTTCTTTCAAGGGTTATTACGGCAGTTTATATTGCGCGCATACCGTGGAGCCGGATGAGCAATCGCGGAACCCAACGGGTGCTTTTGGGCGGTCATGTAGGACGATCATTCTGGTTTTGGAAATGTTCCCTTCAATTTCTGTCTTGTATTGTTTTTCCCTTCCGGGTTTCTTTTGTTTTTCTATCAATTTTCCTTTTCCTGTTACTTTTACATATTTTTAAATTTTTAAAATTAGTACATGTATAGTTTTCAAATTTCATAATATTTTTAAAATTAAGGAACATAATTTACATTCACAAATATTTTATCCTAATATGTGAACATATCTAAATTTTGTGAATATTTTTTCATATTCGTGAAGAATTTTTAAATTAACAAAATAAAAACTCAAGTGTTTTTTAGTTTTTCACCAATTTTACAAAATTGTGTTTATAAAAACAGGTGAACATTATTTTGAATGTTGAATATATTTTCCATATTCATGAACAATTTGTATTTTTTTTATTTAAATTTGTGAAAATTTCTTAAAATCTGTGAACATTTTTTGCAATTCAAAACAGTCATAATATTTTTTGAACGAAAACAAACTGTTTCAATAGAATAAAGGGATGAAAGAAAACTTGGCTGAAAAACCGAATGCGGAAAATCACCAACGCAATATGCATAGGCTGCTGACCCTAACGCAACGCAATCCTAATTCTTTTGAAATATATAGATTATTTTAATGGATAAACCAACCAAAAATTAGTCGATTGATAAACCAACCGATAAAAAGAAGTCAACATAATATGCACTAGCACTACATGGGCCATGCCCGTGTCGGGTCTAATACTACCCATGACCTGACCATACCCTTATAGACGGGGACCACATTGAGGAAGAACTACTGGAGCTCTTCTAGGCCTTTATTGCTAGGGTACTTATTAATTGTACCAACACTCGCTCGCCTTGTTGCGTCGTTGTTGACATATGATATTTTTTTATCACTTGTGTAGTGGATGTTTGGTGCAATATTATTTTGGGCTGTTTGTTCCCCCCGGGCTATTTACACGCTTGGTGTGTTTTTAATATAGTTAGTCTGTCGGTGCGGTAGTAGATAAGGGGTACAATTGCTATATACCGCCCGAGCACTATGGATGAATCACCCACAGCTACTCTGACATTGGCCGGTCCAGTAGCGATTGCTAGACATTTCATTGTTGGCTCCCCGGTTTTTATCATGAGGGGGGTTTTTCAGCCGGTTTCAGTGGATTTGTTTTTGCAAAGTCGGTTTCTTCCGTACCTATCCAGTCAGTCTTTTACACACATTTTTGTCAATGTTTTTTTTTACAAGAATAGAGTATGTCGAACATTTTTTAAGTAAATGTTAAAAAATCAGATACACTACTTATAACACATATCAAACATTTTGCAATTCTTTTTGAAAATTTTATTGACATTTTAGAATACAAAAACATCTTCAGTTTCATGATTTTTTTTAATCTTGAAGATTTTCCAAAGTCATGAATATTTCCGAATTTCACTTTATGAATTTTTTATTTCTTTTAAATTCATTGTACATTTTGAAAATCTTGTGTATTTTAAAGTTCATGAACATTTTCTAAACATTATGGTTTAAAATGTACATAATTTGCACGTTTCGTTTTAAAAACCATGATTTTTTGTGAGAGAAACTTTCAATCTATTCATCAGCTGCCGTTGTGGTACAAAGAACATGAGAAGTAACCAAAGTTATATACATGTCCGTAGACTACTTAGCAACGACTACAATAACTGGAGCGAGCTAAAGCCACGCCACCGCCGTTGTCCTTCCCTCACCGGAGTCTAGCACATCTTGTTGTAGTAGACTGTTGGAAATTGTCGTGCTAAGACCCCACAGGACTAACGCACTAGAAACAACATTGTAGCTGATGAAGAGAAACACGGATTGAAAGAAACAAACTTGTAGACACACGAACGTAGAGGAACAAAGATCAAATCCAAGATAATGCGTCAAAGACAAAGATCGATTGAGTCCCGCGAGATCTGTCGAAGACACACCTTGACACGCCCTCTGACGAGACTAGAGGCACCACCGGGTCGTGGGATAGGTGGGGCAAACCATATTCCATCTTTAGGAGCCACCGTCGTCTCTCCTTCTTGAGCAGGAGACAAACCATAATCAAACTCAAGAAAATACCTAAAAACAGAGCAGGAGCCCTCCCGCTTGACAGTGTCGGAGGCCCACCATGCCTACATCACCCTAAGGCCGAAAAAGATGAGATAGATAGAAATCGACGCCGACGGGAGGCAGAAAAACCTTGTTGCATGTGAGTCGCATTTCTTGGAAAAGAGAAAACATGTTTTATATTTTTAAATTTTTACTTCAAGAATCTTTTTCTAAATAGGTATATTTTCAAAAAAATGGGACATGATTTAAATATATGACAATTCTTCTCTTTGCGACTTATTTTTCATATTCATGAAAATTATTAAATTGGAAAAATAATCTCGAAAGTTTTTTTATTTTTTTTACCATTTTACATATTTGTGATCGCAAAAAAACTTGTGAACATTTTTAGAATCCATGTATATATTTTTCATATTCGTGGCCAATTACTAAATTACTTACTTAAAATTTTGCGATTTTATTAAAATTTCTAAAAAAACTTAAATAATTAAAATTATTGAATATTTTTATAAAATCAAAGCATTTCAATAGGACAATCAGATGAAAGAAATAATAACTGAAAAACCAGATGGGGTAACAATCACCAATGCAATAGGCACAGGCCACAAACCCGCACATTTGTTCACAATCCTACTTTTTGAATAAATAAAAACTATTTGAATGCAAAAATGACCAAAATAAAAAGTCAAGAAAAAAATCGCCAATGCATTATGCACTAGCACTATATGGGCCACGACCATCTCAGTTCTAATACTATCATGCATATTCCATGACTCGTCCTAGGGAGCTAAGTAACTGTGCTAATGACTAACGCTTGCCTTGCCTCGCCGTTTTTGACAAATTGTTTTTTCCGTCACTTGTATAGAGAATTTCTTTTAGACAATAGTGGATGTTGGGTGCACTGTTCTTTTTGGTTATTTGTTCCCCATGGGCTTATTAGCCATTGTGTGTTCGAGATGTAATTAGACTTTCGGTTAAGTAGCAGACGAAGGGCACAATTCCTAGGAAAACCCTATACGACGCATGCTGCGTCAAGTTTTCGAGTATTCGCACAGGCTTCCAGAGCGAACAACGCGGTCGCCCCATTAACCGTTTCAGCTATACCGGGTTTGGGAACCTTCTAAAGATTCCCAAACGTTTTTTTTTATTTTGGGAACCTTCCAGAAGGTTCCTGAAATGGGTTTTCCTTTTTTTTTCAATTCTGTTTCTTCTGTGATTTGCCTTTTCCAGTTTCTTTCTTCGCTTTTCTATCCTTTTTCAATTTTTCTTGATTCTTTTTCTTTCCTTTTTAGTTTTCCTTTTTTTCCTTTTCCATTTGTTTTGCTAAATGTTCGTGTTTTTAAATTGTTTGGCAATTCTAAAAATGCTCACGTTTTGAAAAAATATAAGGAGTTCCAAAAAGTACGCATTTGCAAAAAAATGTTTGCGTTTCCAAAAAATGTTCCCATTTTATAAAAATCATTCGCGAATTTCAATAAATGTTCGTTTTCAATTTTATTTTGGGAGTTTCAAAAACTGTTCCTGTTATCACAAAATTTCCTCTTCTGCAAAAAATGTTCACGTTTTCAAAATTTCTCAATAGTTTTGAAAAATGTTCCGATTTTAAAAACAATATTCACATATTCATAAAAATATTAGTATTTTTCCAGAATGTTAGAGTTTACTTATTCTCGAAATTTGAAAAGTGTTATTGTTTGGTAAAACATTCATATTTCTTGATTTTTTCTATAGATGAACAAAAAAAATTCTGTTCCCATTTTTTTTCAAAATTCAAAAAATGTTCGTGTTTCCAAATAATTGTTCACAGGTTCAAGTTTCTTCGGGAGATTTAGAAATGTTCACTTTCAGTATTTAATATTCCTTCAGAAATTCAAATAATTTTGGCGAATTTAAAAAATTCCTCTTAAAATGTATTCACAAATACAAAAAATATACATTTTTCTTCAAAATTTGTTCCGAAATTAATAAATTTTATTTTCTTTAAATTTTGTTTATGAGTTTTATAACATGTTCCTCTTATTAAAAATGTTAGTGTTTAAAAAAATTCTCATGCTGTAAAATTTTGTTTCACAAATTCAATAAAATTCCTTTATTTCAAAAAATGTTGAGTTTTCTAAATTTTTGTTCACGGATTTGAAAAGTGTTCGTGTTTCTATTAATATTCTCTTTTAAGAAAATGACGTTCATAATTGTTAGATTTTCCTCTGCCTTTAGTTCTTAGAGACTCGCGCTGATTCATTGTCAGGATCGCTCATTAGCTCCCTTGGCAGCAACGCTCGCACATGAACATGAGATTCGTGCGATCGAATCCAAGCGAGTGCATATTTTTGCGGGTTTTAGCACTACAGAGCTAAAGCTGGTTTACAGTGGCCTGTTCGCTGCAGCCTCTGGTGGGCCGGCCCAGTCATGCTTGCCGTTGTGCGCCACGGCTCTGTTTGACGCAAAATGGGTCAAATAGGAGGGGGAGCTCCTAGTTGGCGCTGTTAGCGGGAGCTCCTATTTGGCGCGTTCGGCGCCGGGGAAGCGAACCAGCGCCTACTGGCAGCGCCAAGTGGGCCGTCCTACAGACGGAGCGAGCAGTAAACGGTTGCGTGAAAAAAGAAAGCGAAAATGTGGTAGAACCACGACTCGAACTCACGCAGCTAGGCAGAAAGGTTCACAAACTTGAAAAAAAGTTCACACTTTGAGAAAAAGTTCATCGGATTTGAGAAAAGTTCATAGAATTTGGAAAAAGTTCATCGATTTTGAAAAGACTTTATCCCGTTTTTGACAAAAAGTTCATTGATTTTTAAAACAGTTCATCAGATTTGAAAAAAAGTTCATCGATTTTTAAAAACAGTTCATCAAATTTTAAAAAGAATCATCAAATTTTGAAAAAAGTTCACAAATTTGAAAAAGTTCAATGAATTTTGAAAACAGTTCACCTAATTCAAAAAAAGTTCATCGGATTTGAATAAAAGTTCATCGAATTTGAAAACAAGTTCACAAATCTGAAAAAAATTCATCGATTTGGAAAAAAAGTTCATCGAACTCGGAAGAAGAAAAAGGAAAAAACAGTAAAGGAAAAAGGAAAAAAGGAAAACAGAAAAAAGGTATAAAGGAAAAGGTAAAACAAAGTAAAAGTTCATTCTAAACAAATCAGGTGTGTTGGCGTGCTGGTTGCACCCGCGGTACTACTGCACGAGGTCCCTGTTTTGAACCACAGCTAACACATGTCTTTTTGCTGATCAAAACAGAGAAGAAAAAAACGTACTGGGCCGGCCCATCGCGCAAGCGCTTCAGGCGCCAGTTCGCAAGCGGGCGCATATGCGCTAAATAGGAAATCCCGCTGTTTGCGCCGATTAGCGATGCTGACTCTTGCACGAGCGCGTAGCGGGCCGGCCCATTTGTTTTCTTTCTATTTGAAACTGCAAAACAGATCTGCCGGGAGCAGGACTCGAACTCGGGACCCCAGCCTTAACATAGAGCTGCGCCTACGACCACGCCAATGAACAGCCAGTGCTTATTGACGTCGCTTGCTTTCCCTTATTCTTCCTCTAGTTTTTTTTCTTTCTTTTTTCTCTTTTTCTGTAACGGTTTTGTTCGCCTTTATCCCTTCTTCTTTTTTTCCTAAATGCGTGCACTTTATTAAAAAAAACAAAGGACGTATTTTTTTTCAAAATCCACGAATTGTTTCAAATTTGAAAAAAAATCATTATTTTTTATAAATTCATCGAATTTGAAGAAAGTTCATCGAATCTGAAAAAGCATGAATTTCAGAAAAATTCAGAATTTGAATAAAGCTCACAAAATTTAGGATAAACTTCATGAAATTCGAAAAAGTTCAAAAATTTGGAAAAAGTTCATCGATTTTGAAACAAGTTCACAGATTTTGAACAAAAAGTTCACCAATTTTAGAAAAGTTCAACAGATTTGAATAAAAAATTCAGTAAATCTGAAATTACTGATTTTGAAAAACGTTCGTCAAATTTCAAAAAGTTCATCGATTTAGAAAAAAATTCATCGGTTTTAGAAAAAGTTCATCGAAATTTAAAAAGAGTGCATCGATTTTAAAAAAAGTTCATTGAAATTATAAAAAAGTTCAACAAACTTGAAAAGGTTCATATAATTTCAAAATAGTCCATCTGTTTGAAATATTTCATTGAATTTGAAAAAAAATCATCAAATTCGAAAAAATAGTTCATCTATTTGAAGAAAAAGTTCATTGAATTTTAAAGTTTGTGTATTTTAGAAAAAGATGAAGAAAAATAAAAAGGGAAATGAAATCTCGATTCACAACGAACTTGAGCCAGAATAGAAAGAGGAAATAGGATACCAGCCACGAATGTGTACGTGGCTGAGTGGTTGGTGCTGTTCTGGGTTATGCTGGAGGTCGCGAGTTGCAGACGTTTTTTGTACTAGCACCCTGATTTTTATCATGAGGGGGGATTTTCACCCCGGTTTTGTTGGGGTTTTTCCTCCTGGAAGGCGATTTTTCCGTACATTTCCTGTTAGCCTTTTATAATCATGTTTCATTTCAAAATTAAACTATAAATTGAAATTATTTTAGCTATACGTTGAACATTGTGTAGCTAAATGTCATCTTCTGTACATTTCCTGTCATCCTTTTACACTCATGTTTTATAAAAAATAATAAACTATAAACTGAAATTATTTTATATATACGTTGAACATTGTTAAAATATATGTTAAAAAAATTCAGATACACCAATTTCTTACACATATTGAATATCTTGCAAGACGTTGACCACCTTTTTTTATCTCGTATAATTCTTAAAAATTCATCAAAATTTTAAAATTTTCGAAAACATTTTGAAATTGATAAAAAATTTAATTTTGTGAGATTTTTTTTAAAATTCCTTGAGATTTTTCAAAGTGAAGAACATTTTTCGGATTTCATCTTCTTGTGTTCCTTTTTCTTAATTCATTGAACATTTTTAAAATCCTGATTTTTTAAAAACATTCATGAAAATTATGGTTGTGCATAATTTGGACATTTTATTAAAAAACTATGATTTTTTTGCGAGAAAAACTTTCAATCTTATTCATCTACTGTCGTGGAAGTACAAAGAACTCTAGAAGTAACGAAAGTTACATCCATGTTCATAGCCCACCTAGCGACGACTATAATAGGCAAAGGGAGCCGAAGGCGTGACTCCGTCATCGCCACTCCCTCACTAGAGCGAGGCAAATCTTATGATACTAGATAGTCATGAAATCATCGTGTTAAGGCCCCATAGTACTAGTCACCAGAAAAGCAACCATAGCCGATGAAGAGAAGCATAGATCGGAAGGATACACCTATAGACACATGAACTTTGACGAACGAAGACCAGATCCAAGCAGATCCAGTGAAGACAAACATCGATCGAATGTCACAAGATCTGTCAAAGACACACCTTAACACACCCTCTGATGACGCTAGGCGCAGCACCAGGACGGGGGATAGGCAGGCAAACCTTATACCAACTTCAGGGGGCCATTACCGCCTTACGTTCTTGACCACAACGCAAACATTAATCAAACTCAAGAAAATACCTAAAAACGGAGCAGGAGCCCTCTCGCCGGAAAGGGCTCGGGTCCACCATGCCTCAATGGCCCTAAGACCACAAGAGACGAGGTAGACAGGCGGCTGCGCTGACAGGAGGCAGAAAACCGTCATCGCCTGTGAGTTTGCCATTCTTGGGGAAGTGGAAACGTCATACAGCTAGTACAATCAACGTATATGCTTGCTATAGAGTGACCCTACCTGCTTTTCAGTCCAATATCGCTTTGTTTTGTGCCTTACTTCTCCCTGAGCGATAAGGGGATACAGAACTGAGTAAATTTACTATAATTTACTGATTTATTCCAAAACAAAGGAAACACCAACATAGCCGCACGAATTCATGTAGACAAAACCAACTATTTAACACATACATGTGCCCCCCCTCCCCCCCCCCCCCCCCCCCCCCCATGCAATTCACAACCCGAATTCAGTAGGACGCTCCCTTTTGAGGGAGCTTAGTATTTTCGGAGATTGTAAGAATTATGCAATATATTACCCCTTTGTGGCATCTCCAGCATCTAACGTTCGTGTAAGTAAAGAAAATATGCAATGATTGAATCTAATTTAGAATGTGAGATCAACAGATGGTATATTTCAACGGAGATAACTATCTTGTCCTTTCAACATGTGTTAAAATCGCCGTTTTCTCCTTCACATAATGGGTGGTGACTCAGCATCCGGGATCTACCCCCTGCCCCACTTTATCTCTATATGCCTGAGCGAACAAACTGGACCCCTCACTTTGTCTCTATATTTGTGTGTGTTGTCTGCAAACCTTCGAACCCGTGCCATACAAGGGGAGCACATGAGCTTGTCAGTGGGTGTTTTTGGGCAGTCCATCACGCCTGATTTAGCCGACCCTTTTCTCTTTTTTATCCTTTCTTTTCTCTCTGGTGGGACCATGAACCACCCACTAATCAACATGCATGTGTACGGACAATTTATGGGACATGGCTATGTGCACGGACAAATAGGAGCTCAAAGCGGATACACCTGGACCCTGTCTGGATGGGTCCGCGGACGTACACGGAGCCAAATTAGCCCATCATGGATGTAAATGATCTAAGGCAGAACAATTTAATTTTGAAAAGGGTGTAGCGTTTGTTTTGGGGTACACAGTGTCAATTATAGTTTTGTTTCCTTTTCCCCAAAAATATAAAAAGAAAAAGAGGGGGAAAAGGCGACCAAATTAGTATTGCTCACAACTCACTTGTGTTCTACTCGTGCATATAACATCTACGCATAAACCTGGCTCGGATGCCACTATTGGGGAACGTAGTAATTTCAAAAAAATTCCTACAAATACGCAAGATCATGGTGATGCATAGCAACGAGGGGGGAGAGTGTGTCCACGTACCCTCGTAGACCGTAAGCGGAAGCGTTATGACAACGCGGTTGATGTAGTCGTACGTCTTCACGATCGACCGATCCTAGTACCGAACGTACGACACCTCCGCGATCAGCACACGTTCAGCTCGGTGACGTCCCGCGAACTCATGATCCAGTAGAGCTTTGAGGGAGAGTTCCGTTATCACGACGGCGTGATGACGATGATGATGTTGCTACCGAACCAGGGCTCCGCCTAAGCACCGCTACAATATTACCGAGGTGGATTACGGTGGAGGGGGGCACCGCACACGGCTAAGAACAATGTCAACTTGTGTGTCCTAGGGTGCCCCCTGCCCTCGTATATAAAGGAGCAAGGGGGGAGGCCGGCCGGCCCCTGCAAGGCGCGCTATCGCCTAGTAGGAGTAGGACTCCCCTTTACTACTCCTACTAGGAGGAGGAAAGGAAGGAGGAGAGGGAGAAGGAAGGAGAGGGAGGAAAAGGAGGAAGGGGGGCCGACCCCCTAGTCCAATTCGGTTTGGGCTGGGGGGGGGGGGGGGGCGCCCTGCCTCCTCTCTTCCACCACTTGGCCCATGAGGCCCATTACTTCTTCCTCGTATTCCCGTAACTCCCCGGTACCCCGAAAAATACCCGAATCATTCGGAACCTTTCCAATGTCCAAATATAGTCATCCAATATATCGATCTTTACGTCTCGACCATTTCAAGACTCCTCGTCATGTCCCCGATCTCATCCGGGACTCCGAACTACCTTCGATACATCAAATCACATAAACTCATAATACCGATCGTCAGAGAACTTTAAGCGTGCGGACCCTACATGTTCGAGAACTATGTAGACATGACCGAGACACGTCTCCGGTCAATAACCAATAGCGGAACCTGGATGCTCATATTGGCTCCCACATATTCTACGGAGATCTTTATCGGTCAAACCGCATAACAGCATACGTTGTTCCCTTTGTCATCGGTATGTTACTTGCCCGAGATTTGATCGTCGGTATCTCAATACCTAGCTCAATCTCGTTACCGGCAAGTCTCTTTACTCGTTCTGTAATGCATCATCCCGCAACTAACTCATTAGTGTTTCATTGCTTGCAAGGCTTATAGTGATGTGCATTACCGAGAGGGCCTAGAGATACCTCTCCGACAATCGGAGTGACAAATCCTAATCTCGATCTATGCCAACTCAACAAGTACCATCGGAGACACCTCTAGAGTACCTTTATAATCACCCAGTTACGTTGTGACATTTGGTAGCACACAAAGTGTTCCTCCGGTATTCGGGAGTTGCATAATCTCATAGTCATAGGAACATGTATAAGTCATGAAGAAAGCAATAGCAACATACTAAACGATCGAGTGCTAAGCTAACGGAATGGGCCAAGTCAATCACATCATTCTCTAATGATGTGATCTCATTAATCAAATGAAACTCATGTCTATGGCTAGGAAACTTAACCATCTTTGATTCAACGAGCTAGTCAAGTAGAGTCATACTAGTGACACTCTGTTTGTCTATTTATTCACACATGTATCAAGTTTCCGGTTAATACAATTCTAGCATGAATAATAAACATTTATCATGAAATAAGAAAATAAATAATAACTTCATTATTGCCTTTAGGGCATATTTCCTTCAGTCTCCCACTTGCACTAGAGTCAATAATCTAGTTCACATCGCCATGTGATTTAACACCAATAGTTCTACCATGTGATTAACACCCTAGTTCACATCGTCATGTGACCAACACCCAAAGGGTTTACTAGAGTCAATAATCTAGTTCACATCACTATGTGATTAACACCCAAAGAGTACTAAGGTGTGATCATGTTTTGCTTGTGAGAGAAGTTTAGTCAACGGGTCTGCAACATTCAGATCCGTATGTATTTTGCAAATTTCTATGTCAACAATGCTCTGTACGGAGCTACTCTAGCTAATTGCTCCCACTTTTAATATATATCCAGATTGAGACTTAGAGTTATCTGGATCAGTGTTATAACTTGCATCGACGTAACCCTTTATGACGAACCTTTTGTCACCTCCATAATCGAGAAACATATCCTTATTCCACTAAGGATAATTTTGACCGTTGTCCAGTGATCTACTCCTAGATCACTATTGTATTGCTAAACTCAGTGTAGGGTATACAATAGATTTGATACACAGCATGGCATACTTTATAGAACCTATGGTTGAGGCATAGGGAATGACTTTCATTCTCTTTCTATCTTTTGCCGTGGTCAGATTTTGAGTCTTACTCAATTTCACACCTTGTAACACATGCAATAACTCTTTCTTTGACTGTTCCATTTTGAACTACTTCAAAATCTTGTCAAGGTATGTACTCATTGAAAAAACTTATCAAGCGTCTTTATCTATCTCTCTAGATCTTGATGCTCAATATGTAAGTAGCTTCACCGAGGTCTTTCTTTGAAAAACTCCTTTCAAATACTCCTTTATGCTTTCCAGAAAATTCTATATCATTTTTGATCAACCATATGTCATTCACATATATTTATCAGAAATGATGTAGTGCTCCCACTCACTTTCTTGTAAATACAAGCTTCACCGCAAGTCTGTATAAAAGTATATGCTTTGATCAATTCATCAAAGCGTATATTCCAACTCCGAGATGCTTGCACCAGTCCATAGATGGATCGCTGGAGCTTTGCACACTTTGTTAGCACCTTTAGGATCGACAAAACCTTCTGGTGGCATCATATAGAACTCTTCTATAAGAAATCCATTAAGGAATGTAGTTTTGACATCCATTTGCCAGATTTCATAAAATGTGAAAATTTGCTAATATGATTCGGACAGACTTAAGCATCACTACGAGTAAGAAAATCTCATCATAGTCAACACCTTTGAACTTGTCGAAAACCTTTTTGTGACAATTCGAGCTTTGTAGATAGTAACACTACTATCAGCGTCCGTCTTCCTCTTAAAGACCCATTTATTTTCTATGGCTTGCCGATGATACGTCTCCGTCGTATCTATAATTTTTGATTGTTCCATGCCAATATTCTACAACTTTCATATACTTTTGGCAACTTTTTATACTATTTTTTGGGACTAACATATTAATCCGGTACCCAGTGTCAGTTCCTGTCTGTTGCATGTTTTATGTTTCGCAGAAACCCCATATCAAACGGAGTCCAAATGGGATAAAAACGGACGGAGAATTATTTTGGAATATTTGTGATTTTTGGAAAGTAAAATCAATGAGACGGTGCCCGAGGTGGCCACGAGATAGGGGCCCACACCCACTCCAGGTGGGTACGCCCCCCACCCTCCTGGGCCCCTCGTAAGGCGGTTGATGCCCTTCTTTGGCCGCAAGAAAGCTAATTTTTGGAAAAAGATCTGGGCAAATGTTTCAATCCAATCGGAGTTACGGATCTCCGGATATAAAAGAAACGGTGCCAGGGTAGAATCCTAGAACACAAAAACAGAGAGAGACAGAGAGACAAATCCAATCTCGGAGGGGCTCTCGCCCCTCCCACACTTTGGGAGCCAAGGACTAGAGGGGAAACCCTTCTCCCATATAGGGAGAAGGTCAAGGAAGAAGAAGAAGGGGGGCTCTCTCTCCCTTGCTTCCGTTGGCGCCGGAATGCCATTGGGGGCCATCATCATCACCGCGATCTTCACCAACACCTCCATCATCTTCACCAACATCTCCATCACCTTCCCCCATCTATATTCAGCGGTCCACTCTCCCGCAACCCGATGTACCCTCTACTTGACCATAGTGCTTTATGCTTCATATTATTATCCAATGATGTGTTTCCATCCTATGATGTCTGAGTAGATTTTCGTTGTCCTATCGGTGATTGATGAATTGCTATGATTGGTTTGAGTTGCATGTTTTATTATTGGTGTTGTCCTATTGTGCTCTCCGTGTTGCGCAAGCGTGAGGGATCCCTGCTGTAGGGTTTGCAATATGTTCATGATTTTCTTATGGTGGGTGGCATGAGTGACAGAAGCACAGACCCGAGTAAGTAGGTTGTTTGCGTATGGGATAAAGGGGACTTGATACTTTAATGCTATGGTTGGGTTTTACCTTAATGATCTTTAGTAGTTGCGGATGCTTGCTAGAGTTCTAATCATAAGTGCATATGATCCAAGAAGAGAAAGTATGTTAGCTTATGCCTTTTCCTCAAATAAAATTGCAATAGTGATTACCGGTCTAGTAACGTAGTCAATTGCTTAGGGACAATTCCACAACTCCTACCACCACTTTTCCACACTCGCTATATTTACTTTATTGTCTCTTTATCTAAACAGACCCTAATTTTTATTTACGTGCTCTTTATTATCTTGCAAACTTATCCAACAACACCTACAAAGTACTTCTAGTTTCATACTTGTTCTAGGTAAAGCGAACGTCAAGCGTGCGTAGAGTTGTATTGGTGGTCGATAGAACTTGAGGGAATATTTGTTCTACCTTCAGCTCCTCGTTGGGTTCGACACTCTTACTTATCGAAAGAGGCTACAATTGATCCCGTATACTTGCGGGTTATCAAGACCTTTTTCTGGCGCCGTTACCGGGGAGTCATAGCGTGGGGTGAATATTCTCGTGTGTGCTTGTTTGCTTTATCACTAAGTAATTTTTATTTGCTGTTCTTAGTTGTTTTCTATCTTTAGTTATGGGTAGGAAACGCAAAATACCAAAAAAAATAGTTGTACCTACTGAATCAATGGTTGAAGAACCACTCAAAATCTATCACACTCCTCAAGTTTTTTACTTGGATCATCTTCGATCCTATGTGCTCGTGCTGAAACCCCAACTAGCTTGGTTGAGGGCAAATCTTTAGATGAGCATGCTTGTTATGTGCGACACCGTATATCTGAAAAAGGGAAACTTTTACTGGATCAAATTCATCGTTTGCAATGCTATGCTTGGACTTCATGTGAAATAGATGATGTTACTTGTTGTTCTAAAAACCCTAAGAAACACCTTCCCTACCAATGTGAGTTTATTGATAATGGAATCGTGTCTTCGTATGCTAAGGGTGTTTATAATTACTATGATGTTCAACAAATTGAAGAATTTGTTGCTTTTAAGGGTGCTTATGAAATTGCTTCTTTGATTGAAAAGTATGATGCTACTCTCTACAAATCTGAAAATTTTGCCATACTTGAATATTGTTATGATAATTATGCTTCTAATGCCTATGTTAAACTATACATTGAGAAATTCTCCGCCGTCCAAGAAGAGACTAATATTTTGCAGGAAGCTATGGAAGAAGAAATTGATGAAATTGTGAGCTCATTGGATGAAAAAGATGATGAGGAGAGCGAAGAACAAAAGGAGGAAGAGCGGATTAGCTACCCGTGCCCACCTTCTAATGAGAGTAACTCTTCAACTCATACATTGTTTAATTTCCCTTCGTGCTTACCGAAGGATGATTTCTATGATGATTGCTATGATGATTGTTATGATCCCGTTTATTCTCTTGAAATATCCCTTTTTGATGATTTGTGGCCAAGATGCCAATAAATGATGCTTATGGAGATGAACTTGCTATAGTTCCTTATGTTAAACATGAAATTGTTGCTATTGCACCCACACATGATAGTTCTATTATCTTTTTGAATTCTCCAAACTACACTATATTGGAGAAGTTTGTGCTTATTAAGGATTATATTGATGGGTTGCGTTTTACTACTACACATGATGATTTTGATAGATATAATATGCATGTGCTTGCTGCTCCTACTTGCAATTATTATGATAGAGGAACTATATCTCCACCTCTCTATGTTTCCAACACGATAGAATTGCAAGAAACTGCTTATACTATGCATTGGCATTTACTTTGTGTGCATGGATTGTTCTTTTATGACATGCCGATGCATATGAAGAGAGTTAGACTTCGTTGTTGCATGATATATGTTACTTCGTGCTCACTACTAAATTACAAATCATTGTTAATTAAAATTGGCTTTGATATACCTTGGGATCCGGGTGGATCCATTACTTGAGCACTATATGCCTAGCTTAATGGCTTTAAAGAAAGCGCTGCTAGGGAGACAACCCGGAAGTTTTAGAGAGTCATTTATTTCTGTTGAGTGCTTTTATATAGTCTAAAAACAAAAAAAAATAAAGAGGGGAACCTAAAACTTTTCAAAAAGGAAAGTGAAAGTGAGAGGGACAAGCATTGTTGAAGTGGGAGAGCTCCTTGAACTTTGTTCATGCTCAAGGAAACTTTGTGAATCTTAATTACAGAAACTTTTCATCAAAAATAATTATCCCCTTGTACAATTACATTGTATTATAAAAATAATGTGCCAAGGTTTGCCTTTAGGTTGTTTACAATGCTTGTTGGTTTGTATGGTGCAGGACAGAAACTTTGGCTGTAGTGCGCGATTTTACATTTTTTACTGGAACATCAAACGGTTCTGATTCTTTTTGCACTGCCTTTCTGTACAAAGTTTTTATTTTTCCTAATTTTTGTAGAATTTTTGGGGTATCAGAAGTATGGCGAATGTTCAGATTTCTACAGACTGTTCTGTTTTTGACAGATTCTGTTTTTGATGCATAGTTTGCTTGTTTTGATGAAACTATCAATTTCTATCAGTGGATTAAGCCATGAAAAAGTTATATTACAGTAGATACATTGCAAAAACAAAATATGAATTGGTTTGCTACAGTACTTAGAGTAGTGATTTGCTTTATTATACTAACGGATCTTACCGAGTTTTCTGTTGAAGTTTTGTGTGGATGAAGTGTCTAATCGTGAAGGTCTCGATATGAGGAAAAGGAAGAGAGGCAAGAGCTCAAGCTTGGGGATGCCGAAGGCACCCCAAGTAAATATTCAAGGAGACTCAAGCGTCTAAGCTTGGGGATGCCCCGGAAGGCATCCCCTCTTTCTTCAACAAGTATCGGTATGTTTTCGTATTCGTTTCGTACATGTGATATGTGCAAGTCTTGGAGCATCTTTTGCATTTAGTTTCCACTTTTTCTTTTATGCACCATGCTGGTATGAGATAGTCCTTGGTTGATGTATAGAATGCTCATTTCACTTCACTTAAATCTTTTGAGTATGGCTTTATAGAATGCTTCATGTGCTTCACTTATATCATTTGAAGTCTGGATTGCCTGTTTCTCTTCACATAGAAAACCGCCATTTGTAGAATGCTCTTTTGCTTCACTTATATTTGTTAGAGCATGGGCATATCTTTTGCAGAAAGAATTAAACTCTCTTGCTTCACTTATATCTATTTAGAGAGATGACAGGAATTGGTCATTCACATGGTTAGTCATAAAATCCTACATAAACTTGTAGATCGCTGAATATGATATGTTTGATTCCTTGCAATAGTTTTGCGATATAAAGGTGGTGATATTAGAGTCATGCTAGTGGGTGGTTGTGGATTGTAGAGACACTTGTGTTGAGGTTTGCAAGTCCCGTAGCATGCACGTATGGTAACCGTTGTGTGACAAATTTGAAGCATGGGGTGTTTCTTTGATTGTCTTCCTTATGAGCGGCGGTCCGGGACGAGCGATGGTCTTTTCCTACCAATCTATCCCCCTAGGGGCATGCGTAGTAGTACTTTGCTTCGAGGGCTAATAAACTTTTGCAATAAGTATATGAGTTCTTTATGACTAATGTGAGTCCATGGATTATACGCACTCTGACCTTTCCGCCTTTGCTAGCCTCTTCGGTACCGTGCATTGCCCTTTCTCACCTCGAGAGTTGGTGCAAACTTCGCCGGTGCATCCAAACCCCATGATACGATACGCTATATCACACATAAGCCTCATTATATCTTCCTCAAAACAGCCACCATACCTACCTATCATGGCATTTCCATAGCCATTCCGAGATATATTGCCATGCAACTTCCATCATCATCATATTCATGACTTGAGCATTCATTGTCATATTGCTTTGCATGGTCGTAAGATAGCTAGCATGATGTTTTCATGGCTTGTCCGTTTTTTGATGTCATTGCTACGCTAGATCATGGCACATCCCGGTACACCACCGGAAGCATTCATATAGAGTCATATCTTTGTTCTAGTATCGAGTTGTAATGTCGAGTTGTAAGTAAATAAAAGTGTGATGGTCATCATTATAGAGCATTGCCCCATAAAAAAGGGGGGAAGGCCAAAGAAGCCTAAATAAAAAAAGGGGGCCAAAGAAGCCCACCAAAAAAAGGGGGCAATGTTACTATCTCTTTTTCCACACTTGTGCTTCAAAGTAGCACCATGTTCTTAATGTAGTGAGTCTCATATCTTGTGCTTCAAAGTAGCACCATGTTCTTCATATAGATTGTCTCCTATGTTGTCACTTTCATATACTAGTGGGAATTTTTCATTATAGAACTTGGCTTGTATATTCCAATGATGGGCTTCCTCAAATGCCCTAGGTCTTCATGAGCAAGCAAGTTGGATGCACACCCACTTAGTTTCTTTTGTTGAGCTTTCATACACTTATAGCTCTTAGTGCATCCGCTGCATGGCAATCCCTACTCCTGCCATTGACATCAATTGATGGGCATCTCCATAGCCCGTTGATTAGCCGCGTCGATGTGAGACTTTCTCCTTTTTGTCTTCTCCACATAACCTCCATCATTATATTCTATTCCACCTATAGTGCTATATCCATGGCTTGCGCTCATGTATTGCGTGAGGGTTGAAAAAGCTGAAGCGTGTTAAAAAGTATGAACCAATTGCTCGGCTTGTCATCAGGGTTGTGCATGATAGGGGCATTTTGTGTGACGAAAATGAAGCATGGCCAAACTGTATGATTTTTTAGGGATAAGCTTGCTTTGGCCTTGTTATTTTGAAAAGACATGATTGCTTTATTGGTACGCTCGAAGTATTATTGTTTTTATGTAAAATGATAGACTATTTCTTCGAATCACTTGTGTCTTAATATTCATGCCATGATTAGACATATGATCAAGATTATGCTAGGTAGCATTCCACATCAAAAATTATTCTTTTTTATCATTTACCTACTCGAGGATGAGCAGGAATTAAGCTTGGGGATGCTGATACGTCTCCATCGTATCTATAGTTTCCATGCTAATATTCTACAACTTTCATATACTTTTGGCAACTTTTTATACTATTTTTTGGGACTAAAATATTGATCCAGTGCCTAGTGCCAGTTCCTGTCTGTTGCATGTTTTATGTTTCGCAGAAACCCCATATCAAACGGAGTCCAAACGGGATAAAAACGGACGGGGAATTATTTTGGAATATTTGTGATTTTTGGGAAGTAAAATCAACGCGAGACGGTGCCCGAGGTGCCACGAGATAGGGGCCCACGCCCACTCTAGGTGGGCGCGCCCCCACCCTCTTGGGCCCCTCGTAAGGCAGTTGATGCCCTTCTTTGGCCGCAAGAAAGCTAATTTTTGGAAAAAGATCTGGGCGAAGGTTTTAATCCAATCGAAGTTACGGATCTTCGGATATAAAAGAAACGGTGCCAGGGCAGAATCCTAGAACGCAGAAACAGAGAGAGACAGAGAGACAGATCCAATCTCGGAAGGGCTCTCGCCCCTCCCACGCCATGGGAGCCAAGGACCAGAGGGGAAACCCTTCTCCCATATAGGGAGAAGGTCAAGGAAGAAGAAGAAGAAGGGGGGCTCTCTCCCCCTTGCTTCCGTTGGCGCCGAAACACCGCCGGGGGCCATCATCATCATCGCGATCTTCACCAACACCTCCACCATCTTCACCAACATCTCCATCACCTTCCGCCATCTATATTCAGCAGTCCACTCTCCCGCAACCCGATGTACCCTCTACTTGAACATGGTGCTTTATGCTTCATATTATTATCCAATGATGTGTTGCCATCCTATGATGTCTGAGTAGATTTTCATTGTCCTATTGGTGATTGATGAATTGCTATGATTGGTTTGAGTTGCATGTTTTATTATTGGTGCTGTCCTATTGTGCCCTCCGTGTCGCGCAAGCGTGAGGGATCCCCGTTGTAGGGTTTTCAATATGTTCATGATTTGCTTATGGTGGGTGGCGTGAGTAACAGAAGCACAGACCCGAGTAAGTAGGTTGTTTGCGTATGGGATAAAGGGGACTTGATACTTTAATGCTATGGTTGGGTTTTACCTTAATGATCTTTAGTAGTTGCGGATGCTTGCTAGAGTTCCAATCATAAGTGCATATGATCCAAGAAGAGAAAGTATGTTAGCTTATGCCTCTCCCTCAAATAAAATTGCAATAGTGATTACTGGTCTAGTAACGTAGCCAATTGCTTAGGGACAATTCCACAACTCCTACCACCACTTTTCCACACTCGCTATATTTACTTTATTGTCTCTTTATCTAAACAGACCCTACTTTTTATTTACGTGCTCTTTATTATCTTGCGAACTTATCCAACAACACCTACAAAGTACTTCTAGTTGCATACTTGTTCTAGGTAAAGCGAACGTCAAGCGTGCGTAGAGTTGTATCGGTGGTCGATAGAACTTGAGGGAATATTTGTTCTACCTTTAGCTCCTCGTTGGGTTCGACACTCTTACTTATCGAAAGAGGCTACAATTGATCCCGTATACTTGCGGGTTATCAGCCGATCAACGGGCAAGTCAACCAAAGTCCACACTTTGTTCTCATACATGGATCCCATCTCAGATTTCATGGCCTCAAGCCATTTTGTGGAATCTGGGCTCATCATTGCTTCCTCATAGTTCATAGGTTCACCATGGTCAAGTAACATGACCTCCAGAACAGGATTACTGTACCACTCTGGTGGGCATCTCACTTTGGTTGACCTACAAGGTTTGGTAGTAACTTGATCTGAAGTTACATGATCATCATCATTAATTTCCTCACTAATTGTGTAGGAGTCACAGGAACAGGTTTCTGTGATGAACTACTTTCCAATAAGGGAGCAGGTACAATTACCTCATCAAGTTCTACTTTCCTCCCACTCACTTCTTTCGAGAGAAACTCCTTCTCTAGAAAGGATCCATTCTTAGCAACGAATGTGTTGCCTTCGGATCTGTGATAGAAGGTGTACCCAACTGTCTCCTTTGGGTATCCTATGAAGACACATTTCTCCGATTTGGGTTTGAGTTTATCAGGATGAAACTTTTTCACATAAGCATCGCAACCCCAAACTTTAAGAAACGACAACTTTGGTTTCTTGCCAAACCACAGTTCATATGGTGTCGACTCAACGGATTTATATGGTGCCCTATTTAACTTGAATGCAACTGTCTCTAATGCATAATCCCAAAACGATAGTGGTAAATCGGTAAGAGACATCATAGATCGCACCATATCTAATAAAGTACGCTATGACATTCGGACACACCATTACACTGTGGTGTTCCAGGTGGCGTGAGTAGTGAAACTATTTCATATTGTTTTGACTGAAGTCCAAACTCGTAACTCAAATATTTTACCTCTGCGATCATATCGTAGAAACTTTTATTTTCTTGTTACGATGATTCTCCACTTCACTTTGAAATTCTTTGAGCTTTACAAATGTTTCAGACTTATGTTTCATCAAGTAGATATACCCATATCTACTCAAATCATCTGTGAAGGTCAGAAAATAACGATACTTGTCGCGAGCCTTAACACTCATCGGACCGCATACATCAGTATGCATTATTTCCAATAAGTCAGTTGCTCGCTCCATTGTTTCGGAGAACGGAGTCTTAGTCATCTTGCCCATGAGGCATGGTTCGCAAGCATCAAGTGATTCATAATCAAGTGATTCCAAAAGCCCATCAGCATGGAGTTTCTTCATGCGCTTTACACCAATATGACCTAAACGGCAGTGCCACAAATAACTTGCACTATCATTATTAACTTTGCATCTTTTGGCTTCAATATTATGAATATGTGTATCACTACAATCGAGATCCAACAAACCATTTTCATTGGGTGTATGACCATAGAAGATTTTATTCATGTAAACAGAACAACAATTATTCTCTAACTTAAATGAATAACCATATTGCAATAAACATGATCAAATCATATTTATGCTCAACGCAAACACCAAATAACACTTATTTAGGTTCAACACTAATCCCCAAAGTATAGGGAGTGTGCGATGATGATCATATCAATCTTGGAACTACTTCCAACACACATCGTCACCTCGCCCTTAACTAGTTCTTGTTCATTTTGCAACTCCTGTTTCGAGTTACTACTTTTAGCAACTGAACCAGTATCAAATACCGAGGTGTTGCTATAAACACTAGTAAAGTACATATCAATAACATGTATATCAAATATACCTATGTTCACTTTGCCATCCTTCTTATCCACCAATTACTTGGGGTAGTTCCGCTTCTAGTGACCAGTCCCTTTGAAGTAGAAGCACTTAGTCTCAGGCCTAGGTCCAGACTTAGGCTTCTTCACTCGAGCAGCAACTTGCTTGCCGTTCTTCTTGAAGTTCCCCTTCTTCCATTTGCCCCTTTTCTTGAAACTAGTGGTCTTGTCAACTATCAACACTTGATGTTTTTCTTGATTTCTACCTTCGCCGATTTTAGCATCGCGAAGAGCTTGGGAATTGTTTTCGTCATCCCTTGCATATCATAGTTCATCACGAAGTTCTAGTAACTTGGTGATAGTGACTAGAGAACTTTGTCAATTACTATCTTATCTGGAAGATTAACTCCCACTTGATTCAAGCAATTGTAGTACCCAGACAATCTGAGCACATGCTCACTGGTTGAGCTATTCTCCTTCATCTTTTAAGCAAAGTACTGTTAGAGGTCTCATACCTCTCGACACGGGCATGAGTCTGAAATACTAATTTTAACTCTTGGAACATCTTATATGCTCCATGACGTTTCAAAAACATCTTTGAAGCCCCGATTCTAAGCCCTAAAGCATGGTGCACTAAACTATCAAGTAGTCATCATATCGAGCTTGCCAAACGTTCATAACGTCTGCATTTGCTCCTGCAATTAGTCTGTCACCTAGCGGTGCATCAAGGACACAATTCTTCTGTGCAGCGATGAGGATAATCCTTAGATCATGGATTCAATCCGCATCATTGCTACTAACATCTTTCAACTTAGTTTTCTCTAGGAACATATCAAAATAAAACAGGGGAGCTAAACACGAGCTATTGATCTACAACATAGATATGCTAATACTACCAGGACTAAGTTCATGATAAATTAAAGTTCAATTAATCATATTACTTCAAAACTCCCACTTAGATAGGCATGCCTGATACGTCTCCGTCGTATCTATAATTTTTGATTGTTCCATGCAAATATTATTCACTTTCATATACTTTTTGGCAACTTTTTATATTATTTTTGGGACTAACATATTGATCCAGTGCCTAGTGCCAGTTCCTGTCTGTTGCATGTTTTTTATTTCGCAGAAACCCAATATCAAACGGAGTCCAAATGGGATAAAAATGGACGGAGATTTTTTTTGGAATATTTATGATTTTTGGGAAGTAAAATCAACGCAAATCGGTATCCGAGGTGGTCATGAGGTAGGAGGCGCGCCCTACCCCCCCCCAGGCGCGCCCTATCCCCCCCCCAGGCGCGCCCCTAACCCTCGTGGTCCACCCGTAAGGCGGTTGATGCTCTCCTTCTGGCGCAATAAAGCTAATTTTACAAGGAAGATCTGAGCGAAAGGTTCACCCCAATCGAAGTTACGGATCTCCGGATATAAAAGAAACGGTGAAGGGGTAGAATCAGGGAACACAGAAACAGAGAGATAGATCCAATCTCGGAGGGGCTCTCGCCCCTCCCAAGCCATGGGAGCCAAGGACCAAAGGGAAAACCCTTCTCCCATCTAGGGAGAAGGTCAAGGAAGAAGAATAAGAAGAAGGGGGCCCCTCTCCCCATTGCTTCCGGTGGCGCCGGAACGCCGCCGGAGGCCATCATCATCACCGCGATCTTCACCAACACCGCCTTCATCTTCACCAACATCTCCATCACCTTCCCCCTTCTATATCCAGCGGTCCACTCTCCCGCAACCCACTGTACTCTCTACTTGAACATGGTGCTTTATGCTTCATATTATTATCCAATGATGTGTGGCTATCCTATGATGTTTGAGTAGATCTGTTTTGTCCTAATGGCTATTTGATGATCATGATTGGTTTGAGTTGCATGTTTCATTATTGGTGCTGTCCTATGGTTCCCTCCGTGTCGCGCAAGAGTGAGGGATTCCTGCTGTAGGGTGTTGCAATACATTCATGATTCGCTTATAGTGGGTTGGTGAGTGACTGAAACACAAACCCGAGTAAGAGGGATTGTTGCGTATGGGATAAAGGGGACTTGATGCTTTAATGCTATGGTTGGGTTTTACCTTAATGAATCTTTAGTAGTTGCGGATGCTTGCTAGAGTTCCAATCATAAGTGCATATGATCCAAGTAGAGAAAGTACGTTAGCTTATGCCTCTCCCTCAAATAAAATTGCAATAATGATTACCGGTCTAGCTATTGATTACCTAGGGACAAATAACTTTCTTGTTGACAAAAGCTCTCTACTAGAACTAATTTAGTTGTGTATTCATCTAAAAAACCCCTAGTTTATATTTACGCGTTCTTTACTTTCTTGCAAACCTATCCTAGAACACCTACAAAGTACTTCTAGTTTCATACTTGTTCTAGGTAAAGCGTGCGTAGAGTTGTATCGGTGGTCGATAGAACTTGAGGGAATATTTATTCTACCTTTAGCTCCTCGTTGGGTTTGACACTCTTACTTATCGAAAACTATTGCGATCCCCTATACTTGTGGGTTATCAAGACCTTTTTCTGACGCTGTTGCCGGGGAGCAATAGCGTGGGGTGAATATTCTCGTGTGTGCTTGTTTGCTTTACCACTAAGTAATTTTTATTTGTTGTTCTTAGTTGTTCTTTATCTTTAGTTATGGATATGGAACGCAAAATACCAAAAAAATTAGCTGTACTTGCTACTCATGAGGATGGGGTAACTCCTAAAACCCTCGATTCTCATTATGCGAGAAATATTAAGTACTACTTTGATAATCCTGAGAAAACCCCATTCAACTTTATAATGGGAGACACGTTGGATCAACATGAATACTTTAGGGATTATCGCTCGACACAAAAAGGGAAACTATTATGTGATCAATTTATTATGTTGCATTGGTATGCCCGGGATCTATGCTTGAGATATGATATTACTTGTTGCTCTAGGATGCAGGCTCCACACCTTCCCTTTTCATGCGAATTTAATGATAATGAAACCTTAGCTTCTTATGCTAATGGTATATATGATTACTATGATGTGGAACAAATAGAAGAATTTGTTGCTTTTAAGGCTGCTTATGAAATTGAAGCTTTGTTTGAAAAGTATGAAGCTTTAGATGATGATGTTTATAGGCCTGAAAATCATGCTATACTTAGATATTGCTATGTAAATTATGAATACAATTACTATATTAATGCATTTATTGAGAAAGTCTCCGTTGTCCAAGAAGAGACTAATATTTTGCAGGAAGCTATGGAAGAAGAAATTGATGAAACTGTGAGCTCATTGGATGAAAAAGATGATGAGGAGAGCGAAGAACAAAAGGAGGAAGACCGGATTAGCTACCCGTGCCCACCTTCTAATGAGAGTAACCCTCCAACTCATACATTATTTAATCCCCCTTCGTGCTTACCGAAGCATGATTGCTATGATGATTGCTATGATCTTGTTGATTCTGTTGAAATATCCATTTTTGATGATGCTTGTGGCCAAGATGCCAATATTAATTATGCTTATGGAGTTGAACTTGCTATAGTTACTTATGTTAAACATGAAATTGTTGCTATTGCACCCACGCATGATAGTCCTATTATCTTTTTGAATTCTCCCGACTACACTATATCGGAGAAGTTTGTGCTTATTAAGGATTATATTGATGGGTTGCCTTTTACCGTTGCACATGATGATTTTGATGAATATAATATGCATGTGCTTGCTGATCCTACTTGCAATTATTATACGAGAGGAACTATATCTCCACCTCTCTTTGTTTCCCATATGATAGAATTGCAAGAAACTGTTTATACTATGCATTGGCCTTTACTATGTGTGAATGAATTGTTCTTTTATGACATGCCGATGCATAGGAAGAGAGTTAGACTTCGTTGTTGCATGATATACGTTACTTTGTGCTCACTACTAAATTACAAATCATTGTTAATTAAAATTGGGTTTGATATACCTTGGGATCCAGGTGGATTCATTACTTGAGCACTAAATGCCTAGCTTAATGGCTTTAAAGAAAGCGCTGCCAGGGAGACAACCCGGAAGTTTTAGAGAGTCATCTATTTCTGTTGAGTGCTTTCATATAGTTTAAAAACAACAAAAATAAAGAGGGGAACCTAAAAACTTTTCAAAAAGGAAAGTGAAAGTAAGAAAGACAAGCATTGTTGAAGTGGGAGAGCTCCTTGAACTTTGTTCATGCTCACGGAAACTTTGTGAATCTTGATTACAGAAACTTTTCAAAAAAAAATAATTATCCCCTTGTACAATTCCATTGTATTATAAAAATAATGTGCCAAGGTTTGCCTTCAGGATGTTTACAATGCTTGTTGGTTTGTACGGTGCAGGACAGAAACTTTGGATGTAGTACGCGATTTTAAATTTTTAACTGGAACGTCATTTGGTTCTGATTCCTTTTGCAATGTCTTGCTATACAACGTGTTTATTTTTCCTAATTTTGGGAGAATTTTTGGGGTACCAGAAGTATTGTGATTGTTCAGATTGCTACAGACTGTTCTGTTTTTGTCAGATTCTGTTTTTGATGCATAGTTTGCTTGTTTTGATGAAACTATCAATTTATATCAGTGGATTAAGCCATGAAAAAGTTATATTACAGTAGACACAATGCAAAAAAAATATGAATTGGTTTGCAATAGTACTTAGAGTGGTGATTTGCTTTATTATACTAACGGATCTTACCGAGTTTTCTGTTGAAGTTTTGTGTGGATGTAGTGTCTAATCGAGGATGTCTCGATATGAGGAAAAGGAAGAGAGGCAAGAGCTCAAGCTTGGGGATGCCCGAGGCACCCCAAGTAAATATTCAAGGAGACTCAAGCGTCTAAGCTTGGGGATGCTGGGGAGGCATCCCCTCTTTCTCCAACAAGTATCGGTATGTTTCGGATTCGTTTCGTTCATGCATTATGTGCAAGTCTTGGAGCGTCTTTTGCAATTAGGTTTTTATTTTTTTTCTTTTATGCACCATACTGGTATGAGATAGTCCTTGGTTGATTTATAGAATGCTCATTGCACTTCACTTAAATATTTTGAGCATGGCTTTATAGAATGCTTCATGTGCTTCGCTTATATCATTTGAAGTTGGATTGCCTGTTTCTCTTTACATAGAAAACCACCATTTGTAGAATGCTCTTTTGCTTCACTTATAATTGTTAGAGCATGGGCATATCTTTTGTAGAAAGAATTAAACTCTCTTGCTTCACTTATATCTATTTAGAGAGATGACAGGAATTGGTCATTCACATGGTTAGTCATAAAATCCTACATAAACTTGTAGATCGCTGAATATGATATGTTTGATTCCTTGCAATAGTTTTGCGATATAAAGGTGGTGATATTAGAGTCATGCTAGTGGGTGGTTGTGGATTGTAGAGACACTTGTGTTGAGGTTTGCAAGTCCCGTAGCATGCACGTATGGTAACCGTTGTGTGACAAATTTGAAGCATGGGGTGTTTCTTTGATTGTCTTCCTTATGAGCGGCGGTCCGGGACGAGCGATGGTCTTTTCCTACCAATCTATCCCCCTAGGGGCATGCGTAGTAGTACTTTGCTTCGAGGGCTAATAAACTTTTGCAATAAGTATATGAGTTCTTTATGACTAATGTGAGTCCATGGATTATACGCACTCTGACCTTTCCGCCTTTGCTAGCCTCTTCGGTACCGTGCATTGCCCTTTCTCACCTCGAGAGTTGGTGCAAACTTCGCCGGTGCATCCAAACCCCATGATACGATACGCTATATCACACATAAGCCTCATTATATCTTCCTCAAAACAGCCACCATACCTACCTATCATGGCATTTCCATAGCCATTCCGAGATATATTGCCATGCAACTTCCATCATCATCATATTCATGACTTGAGCATTCATTGTCATATTGCTTTGCATGGTCGTAAGATAGCTAGCATGATGTTTTCATGGCTTGTCCGTTTTTTGATGTCATTGCTACGCTAGATCATGGCACATCCCGGTACACCACCGGAAGCATTCATATAGAGTCATATCTTTGTTCTAGTATCGAGTTGTAATGTCGAGTTGTAAGTAAATAAAAGTGTGATGGTCATCATTATAGAGCATTGCCCCATAAAAAAGGGGGAAGGCCAAAGAAGCCTAAATAAAAAAAGGGGGCCAAAGAAGCCCACCAAAAAAAAGGGGGCAATGTTACTATCTCTTTTTCCACACTTGTGCTTCAAAGTAGCACCATGTTCTTAATGTAGTGAGTCTCATATCTTGTGCTTCAAAGTAGCACCATGTTCTTCATATAGATTGTCTCCTATGTTGTCACTTTCATATACTAGTGGGAATTTTTCATTATAGAACTTGGCTTGTATATTCCAATGATGGGCTTCCTCAAATGCCCTAGGTCTTCATGAGCAAGAAAGTTGGATGCACACCCACTTAGTTTCTTTTGTTGAGCTTTCATACACTTATAGATCTTAGTGCATCCGCTGCATGGCAATCCCTACTCCTGCCATTGACATCAATTGATGGGCATCTCCATAGCCCGTTGATTAGCCACGTCGATGTGAGACTTTCTCCTTTTTGTCTTCTCCACATAACCTCCATCATTATATTCTATTCCACCTATAGTGCTATATCCATGGCTTGCGCTCATGTATTGCGTGAGGGTTGAAAAAGCTGAAGCGCGTTAAAAAGTATGAACCAATTGCTCGGCTTGTCATCAGGGTTGTGCATGATAGGGGCATTTTGTGTGACGAAAATGAAGCATGGCCAAACTGTATGATTTTTTAGGGATAAGCTTGCTTTGGCCTTGTTATTTTGAAAAGACATGATTGCTTTATTGGTACGCTCGAAGTATTATTGTTTTTATGTAAAATGATAGACTATTTCTTCGAATCACTTGTGTCTTAATATTCATGCCATGATTAGACATATGATCAAGATTATGCTAGGTAGCATTCCACATCAAAAATTATTCTTTTTTATCATTTACCTACTCGAGGATGAGCAGGAATTAAGCTTGGGGATGCTGATACGTCTCCATCGTATCTATAATTTTTGATTGTTCCATGCCAATATTATTCACTTTCATATACTTTTTGGCAACTTTTTATATTATTTTTGGGACTAACATATTGATCCAGTGCCCAGTGCCAGTTCCTGTCTGTTGCATGTTTTTTATTTCGCAGAAACCCAATATCAAACGGAGTACAAACGGGATAAAAAGGGACGGAGATTTTTTTGGAATATTTATGATTTTTGTTAAGTAAAATCAACGCGAAACGGTATCCGAGGTGGTCACGAGGTAGGGGGGCGTGCCCTACCACCCCAGGCGCGCCCCTGACCCTCGTGGTCCACCCGTAAGGCGTTTGATGCTCTTCTTCTGGCGCAAGAAAGCTAATTTTACAAGGAAGATCTGAGCGAAAGATTCACCCCAATCAGAGTTACGGTTGATGCCCTCTCCCCCTTGCTTCCGGTGGCGTCGGAACGCCGCCAGAGGCCATCATCACCACCGCGATCTTCACCAACACCGCTGTCATCTTCACCAACATCTCCATCACCTTCCCCCTTCTATATCCAGCGGTCCACTCTCCCGCAACCCGCTGTACTCTCTACTTGAACATGGTGCTTTATGCTTCATATTATTATCCAATGATGTGTGGCTATCCTATGATGTTTGAGTAGATCTGTTTTGTCCTAATGGCTATTTGATGATCATGATTGGTTTGAGTTGCATGTTTTATTATTGGTGCTTTCCTATGGTGCCCTCCATGTCGCGCAAGCGTGAGGGATTCCCGCTGTAGGGTGTTTCAATATGTTCATGATTCGCTTACAGTGGGTTGGTGAGTGACTGAAACACAAACCCGAGTAAGAGGGATTGTTGCATATGGGATAAAGGGGACTTGATGCTTTAATGCTATGGTTGGGTTTTACCTTAATGAATCTTTAGTAGTTGCGGATGCTTGCTAGAGTTCCAATCATAAGTGCATATGATCCAAGTAGAGAAAGTATGTTAGCTTATGCCTCTCCCTCAAATAAAATTGCAATAATGATTACCGGTCTAGCTATCGATTGCCTAGTGACAAATAACTTTCTTGTTGATAAAAGCTCTCTACTAGAACTAATTTAGTTGTGTCTTCATCTAAACAGCCCCTAGTTTATATTTACATGTTCTTTAGTTTCTTGCAAACCTATCCTACAACACCTACAAAGTACTTCTAGTTTCATACTTGTTCTAGGTAAAGCGAACGTCAAGCATGCATAGAGTTGTATCGGTGGTCGATAGAACTTGAGGGAATATTTATTCTACCTTTAGCTCCTCGTTGGGTTCGACACTCTTACTTATCGAAAACTGTTGCGATCCCCTATACTTGTGGGTTATCAATCCCTCTAATCATCTAAGTGATCACGTGATCCAAATCAACTAAACCATGTCCGATCATCACATGAGATGGAGTAGTTTTCAATGGTGAACATCACTATGTTGATCATATCTACTATATGATTCACACTCGAACTTTCGGTCTCCAGTGTTCCGAGGCCATATCTGCATATGCTACACTTGTCAAGTTTAACACGAGTATTCCATGTGTGCAAAACTGGCTTGCACCCGTTGTATGTGAACGTAGAGTTTATCACACCCGGTCATCACATGGTGTCTCAGCACGAAGAACTGTAGCAACGGTGCATACTCAGGGAGAACACTTATACCTTGAAATTTAGTGAGAGATCATCTTATAATGCTACTGTCGAACTAAGCAAAATAAGATGCATAAAGGATAAACATCACATGCAATCAATATAAGTGATATGATATGACCATCATCATCTTGTGCCTTTGATCTCCATCTCCAAAGCACCGTCATGATCACCATCGTCACCGACGCGACACCTTGATCTCCATCGTAGCATTGTTATTGTCTCGCCAACTATTGTTTCTACGACTATTGCTACCGCTTAGTGGCAAAGTAAAACAATTACAGGACGATTGCATTGCATACAATAAAGCGACAACCATATGGCTCCTGCCAGTTGCCGATAACTCTGTTACAAAACATGATCATCTCATACAATAAATATAGCATCATGCCTTGACCATATCACATGACAACGTGCCCTGCAAAAACAAGTTAGACGACCTCTACTTTGTTGTTGCAAGTTTTATGTGGCTGCAACCGGCTGAGCAAGAACCGTTCTTACCTACGCATCAAAACCACAACGACATTTCATCAAGTTAGTGTTGTTTTAACCTTCACAAGGACCGGGTGTAGCCACACTCGATTCAACTAAAGTTGGAGAAACTGACACCCGCCAGCCACCTATGTGCAAAGCACGTCGGTAGAACCAGTCTCGCGTAAGCGTACGCGTAATGTCGGTCCGGGCCGCTTCATCCAACAATACCGCCGAATCAAAGTATGACATGCTGGTAAGCAGTATGACTAGTATCGCCCACAACTCACTTGTGTTCTACTCGTGCATATAACATCTACGCATAAACCTGGCTCGGATGCCACTGTTGGGGAACGTAGTAATTTCAAAAAGTATCCTACAAACACGCAAGATCATAGTGATGCATAGCAACGAGAGGGGAGAGTGTGTCCACGTACCCTTGTAGACCGTAAGCGGAAGTGTTATGAAAACGCGGTTGATGTAGTCGTACGTCTTCAGGATCGACCGATCCTAGTACCGAACATACGACACCTCCGCGATCTGCACACGTTCAGCTCGGTGACGTCCCGCGAACTCATGATCCAGTAGAGCTTCGAGGGAGAGTTTTGTCAGCACGACGGCGTGATGACGATGATGATGTTGCTACTGAAATAGGGCTTCGCCTAAGCACCGCTATGTTATGACCGAGGTGGATTATGGTGGAGGGGGGCACCACACACGGCTAAGAACAATGTCAACTTGTGTGTCCTAGGGTGTGATACGTCTCCGTCGTATCTACTTTTCCAAACACTTTTGCCCTTGTTTTCGACTCTAACTTGTATGATTTGAATGGAACTAACCCGGACTGACGCTGTTTTCAGCAGAATTGCCATGGTGTTGTTTTATGTGCAGAAAATAAAAAAGTTCTCAGAATGACCTAAAACTCCACGGAACACCTTAGGAAAAAAACAATAAAAAATCCTCGCCAAAGACGAAGACCAGGGGCCCACACCCTACTCGTGAGGGTGGGGCGCCCCCCTGGGCACGCCCCCTACCTCGTGGGCCCCTGGTGGCCCTCCGATGCCAACTCCAACTCCATATATTGGCTTTCGGGGAGAAAAAAATCAAAGAGAAGAAATCATCGTGTTTTACGATACGGAGCCGCCGCCAAGCCCTAATCTCTCTCGGGAGGGCTGATCTAGAGTCCGTTCGGGGCTCCGGAGAGGGGGATTCGTCGCCGTCGTCATCATCAACCATCCTCCATCAACAATTTCATGATGCTCACCGCCGTGCGTAAGTAATTCCATCGTAGGCTTGCTGGACGGTGATGGGTTGGATGAGATTTATCATGTAATCGAGTTAGTTTTGTTAGGGTTTGATCGCTAGTATCCACTATGTTCTGAGATTGATGTTGCTATGACTTTGCTATGCTTAATGCTTGTCACTAGGGCCCGAGTGCCATGATTTCATATCTGAACCTATTATGTTTTCATGAATATATGTGTGTTCTTGATCCTATCTTGCAAGTCTATAGTCACCTACTATGTGTTATGATCCGGCAACCCCAAAGTGACAATAATCGGGACCACTCCCGGTGATGACCATAGTTTGAGGAGTTCATGTATTCACTATGTGCTAATGCTTTGTTCCGGTTCTCTATTAAAAGGAGGCCTTAATATCCCTTAGTTTCCAATAGGATCCCGCTGCCATGGGAGGGTAGGACAAAAGATGTCATGCAAGTTCTTTTCCATAAGCACGTATGACTATATACGGAATACATGCCTACATTACATTGATGAACTGGAGCTAGTTCTGTGTCACCCTATGTTATGACTATTACATGACGAACCGCATCCGGCATAATTATCCATCACTAATCCGGTGCCTACGGGTTTTCCATATACTGGTTCTCGCTTATTTACTTTTCCGTTGCTAATGTTACAATCACTACAAAATACCAAAAGCATTACTTTTACTGTCTTTACTTTTGTTACCGTTACCACTACTATCATATTACTTTGCTACTAAACACTTTGCTGCAGATAATAAGTTTCCAGGTGTGGTTGAATTGAAAACTCAACTGCTAATACTTGAGAATATTCTTTGGCTCCCCTTGTGTCGAATCAATAAATTTGGGTTGAATACTTTACCCTCGAAAACTGTTGCGATCCCCTATACTTGTGGGTTATCAAGACCTTTTTCTGGCGCTGTTGCCAGGGAGCATAGCTCTATTCTTTGAGTCACTTGGGATTTATATCTGCTGGACACTATGAAGAACTTGAAAGATGATCGAACTACTATTTTGCCCTCAACTACGAGGGGAGGTAAGGAACTACCATCTAGCCTTGCACTAGATTCTCCTTCTGTTATAAGTAAGCTTGCGACACCTAAACCCACTACTGCTATGAATTCTGATATGTCGCATGTTATTGATGATGCCACTTCTGGTATGCATGATACTTATGATCAAACTACTTCTATGCTTGATAATACTGTGCCCCTCGGTGAATTTCTAGATGAACAAATTGCTAGGTCTAGAGAAAGAGAAATTATTGAACCTGAATACGATGATGATAGTGATGATGAAAATATGCCTGCTATTCCTGAGGGTTATCTTTTTGATGCAGAATCTTCTGCAGCTATTTTTGCTTGCCAGGATAGATACGAACTTAAGAGGTTGCTAATTAAATGGAGTAAAGAATCTCTTAGAGATAAATGAGACCCGACCCTGCTTTTGCTACTTCACCTATTTGTGTTCCCGATAAGGATCATTATGATTTTTCTGTTGATCCAGATATAATTACTTTGGTTGAATCTGATCCTTTTTATGGCTATGAATTTGAAACTGTTGTGGCACATCTTACTAAGTTAAATGATATAGATGCCCTGTTTACTAATAATGAGAGATCACGCTACCTTTATTTACTCAAAATATTTCCGTTCTCATTAAAGGGTGATGCTAAGATATGGTTTAATTCTCTTGATCCTGGTTGTGTGCAAAGTCCCCAGGATATGATTTATTACTTCTCTGCTAAATATTTCCCTGCTCATAAGAAACAAGCTGCTTTGAGGGAAATATGCAACTTTGTGCAAAATGAAGAAGAGAGTCTCCCACAAGCTTGGGGAGGCTTCTCAAGTTACTTAATGCTTTGCCTGATCATCCTCTTAAGAAACCTGAAATACTTGATATCTTTTATAATGGACTAACTGATGCTTCCAGAGATTACCTGGATAGTTGTGTTGGTTCTCTTTTCAGGGAAAGAACACCGGATGAAGCTGAAATTCTATTGAATAATATGTTGACAAATGAAAATAATTGGGCACCTCCCGAGCCACCTCCTAAGCCAGTTCCAGAGCCAATTACTGAGCCTATTCCTAAACCAACTCCAAGAAGAGAGGTGTTGTATTTCTCAGTCCCGAAGATATGCAAGAAGCAAAGAAATCCATGAAAGAAAAAGGTATTAAAGCTGAAGATGTTAAGAATTTACCTCCTATTGAAGAAATACACGGTCTAAATTTACCGCCTGTTGAAGAAGTATATGATCTCAATTACTTATTCACTGAAGAACCTCCCGATATCCCGACACAGGTAGTAAAGGTAAATTCTCTCTATAGATATGATAAAGCTGAAGTCCCTCCTACTAAAATTGCTAGTCAGTGCTTGGATGAGTTTGATGACTTTATGTTTAAGCAAGATGACTTTAATGCTTATTTTGGTAGACAATTAAAACAAAATACCTTTATGATTAAATGCTTGGGTGATTATATGGCTGATATTAGAGGTGAACTTAAACTTGTTAGCAAACATGCCACTAGAACTGGTAGAATGACTCAGGAACCTTTGTATCTTGAAGGCCACCCTAAGAGAATCAAGCAAGATTCTCAGAGAAATAATATTGATATACCTAGTTCTTCTAAAAAATGGAAGAAAAAGAAAAATGATAGGACTTTGCAAACTTCTAGTGAACCTATTGCTGAACCACCTGAGAATCCAAATAATATCTCTATTTCTGATGTTGAAACACAATCAGGTGATGAACATGAACCTAGTGATAATGTTAATGATAATGTTCATGTTGATGATCAACCTAGTAATGATAATGATGTAGAAGTTGAACCTGCTATTGATCTTGATAACCCACAATCAAAGAATCAATGTTATGATAAAAGAGACTTTGTTGCTAGGAAACATGGTAAAGAAAGGGAACCATGGGTTCAGAAACCTATGCCTTTTCCTCCGAAACCATCCAAGAAAAGGATGATGAGGATTTTGAGCGCTTTGTTGAAATGATTAGACCCATCTTTTTGCGTATGCGATTAACTGATGTGCTCAAAACAAATCCTTATGCTAAGTATATGAAGGATATCATTACTAATAAAAGAAAGATACTTGAAGCTGAAATTTCCACCATGCTTGCTAATTATACTTTTAAGGGTGGAATACCAAAGAAACTTGGAGATCCAGGAGTACCTACTATACCATGCTCCATTAAGAGAAATTATGTTAAAACTGCTTTATGTGATCTTGGAGCCGGTGTCAGTGTTATGCCTCTCTCTTTATATCGTAGACTTGACTTGAATAAGTTGACACCTACTGAAATATCTTTGCAAATGGCTGATAAATCAACTACTATACCTGTCGGTATTTGTGAGGATGTGCCTGTTGTAGTTGCGAACGTTACTATTTTAACAGACTTTGTTATTCTTGATATTCCCGAGGATGATAGTATGTCTATTATTCTTGGAAGACCTTTCCTTAATACTGCAGGGGCTGTTATTGATTGCAACAAAGGCAATGTCACTTTTCATGTTAATGGCAATGAGCACACGATACATTTTCCGAGGAAACAACCTCAAGTTTATAGTATCAACTCTATTGAAAAAAATTCATCGATTATATTTGGAGGTTTTGTATTTCCTCTCCCTACTGTCAAGAAAAAGTATGATATTCTTATTGTTGGGGATTTTCATATCCCCGTTGAGGTAACTTAGTGTCATTCGAAATTTCTCCGGTTCCGTGATTATTCGGAATGAGTTTGTTAACAAGACTTGATCAACCTTGCTAGTGGGTTCATTTTGATGATCATGAGATGGATGAAACTAGAAGCACAACCTTCTGTACCCTCTTTATATTTTCTATTATTTAGTAGAAATAAAGTAAAATAGTATTTTTCTGTCTGTCTCCTGACTTATCCATGCAATATAAAAATATCCCGAAAATAAAAGTCCTCAGAATGCCATGCCAATTTAATATGATTTTTTCGGGAATATTTGAGGATTTACTGTGCAAAAATTACCGCGGGGGGAGCTGCCACCTGGCCACGAGGGTGGAGGGCGCACCCTACCCCCCTGGGCGCGCCCCCCTACCTCGTGGGCCCACGGTGGCCCTCCTCCACTTATCCCTGTACCCATCTTCTTCCTCTGCCTCACACAAACACAAAAAACCAACTCAAGCACGAGTTCCAGCCCCCGTTGCTGTGATTTTCGATCTCCTTGCTCAAAGTACCTCTCGTAAAACTGCTTGGGGAGATTGTTCTTTGGTATGTGACTCCTCCATTGGTCCAATTAGTTTTTGTTCTAGTGCTTTATTTATTGCAAATTTGTGCTGCACAGGTGACCATGTTCTTGAGCTTGCATGTTAAATTTATATGGCTCCAAGTAGTTCCAATGCTTTATATAGGCTCTAGGCACTTATGGGAGTTGTTGCTATCAATTTTATTGAAGTTGGTTCGCTTTTATTTGAAGTTACTAAAAATTTCAGATTGTTTCAAAAATAATGAAGAGACTTTTGAGGGGCTCGTCGAGCTGAAGCTCTAAGGAAAAACAAAAGGAAGAAGAGCAGAAGCCCAAATTTAATTTGCCTCGCACCGCGGAGGTCCGGCCGTGTGAATGGCCTTCCGATGACTTCTTGAGGAGAGCCGGGATTTATGAAGATGTCTATTTATTAATTGAGAATGCTGGCCTCACCGACTTCCTCCGCGACCAACGACATCAGTATCTCCTACTCACAAATACTTTTGTGCAAAACTTCTACTTTTTCCCTAAGAAATCACCCCCAACGGTAGAGTTTCATTTATATGACGTTGTTAAAGAGATGACATTAGCTGAATTTTGCGAGGTTTGCAAAATACCCTTTGAGGGCACCTTGGATGAACCACACCATAACGAAGTAGAAGCTTTTATTAACACTATCACTGTGGGAGAAACCAGGAAGGTTTCTGATGCAAGGATCACTAGCATACTGTCGGAGTAATGGGCCACGGGTAGGCTAACCCGAGCCCCAGAACCTTTCAAAGACATCGGGGCAGGCTGCGCCCCTCAAGCCAAGTCCCAGATGGCGACTCCAAGATAAGCCGAGTCTCAGATGGCGACTCCAAGATAAGCCGAGTCTCAGATGGTGACTCCAAGATAAGCTGAGTCTCAGATGGCGACTCCAAGATAAACCGAGTCCCAGACGGCGACTCCAAGATAAGCCGACTCATGGCCGGCGACTTCCGGAGGAGCCAGCTATAGAGATTCGGCCCGCGGCTCCACTCTCGTCACGATAGGCGAGGAGGGTACGACCACGGCGTGGCCGTCACCTCCTGCTTATGTGGGGCCGGCATGGCTACAGCGTGCCGTACCGCTGGAGATCTTCGGCGTGGCCCGGCACTGTTGCCATGCCTGCCCTGACCTCAGCCACAGTGGGCGGTGCACTGTGGCCACGACGGCCTACCTGTACGGCTCAGAGACGGTGGACCCGCCTGTCAGTGAGAGCATGGAAGGCGGCGGATACGCCCCGAAGGCGGCCCTGTGGGAGTCGGCTCCCTAGAGTCGGCCAGCCTCTCCCATGGGTCCCACGCGCCATTAACCAGCTAAGATGGGGGGTGACGACAGTGATCGACCCAATAGACTGCGGCACTGTTGCCATGACCCCATGACCAAGCCTGCGTCATCAGAAGTACGGCTACAGTGCCGGATTTGCCGGCGGGGCCCGCAAGTCAGCGGGCCCCAGCAGTCGGCGAAGAAGACAGCGGCCTGAGAGACAGACGGCTGCGGCCCGCGCCCAGTCGGATTACCTCTGTACCCACGGGGGGTAGGCCTATATAAACCCCTCGGAGCACCCATGCAAAGGGTTCGAATCCATTAGCACTAGACCAGATCCTATAGGAAGGGGAGAGTTGGTCTTGCCTTCTCCTACCTCCAGAATACAGCTCTAGGAGCAACCCTGTAGTCACTTTGCCTTAGTGATCATGTGGAGACCCCGCAGAGCAGCAGTAGGGGTGTTATCTCCCTGGAGAGCCCTGAAGCTGGGTAAGATTCACCGGCTTGCATGCCTTCGCCTCATCCTGTTTCCTGGCACCGGCGACGTCCTACTCGCTCCCACCATGATAAGCCATCCTTTGGCATATGTCGCACCCAACCCCCGACATTTGGCGCCCACCTTGGGCCGAGGTGCACCGTCGTCCGGAGACCTGCTCTAGACGGAAACCCTCTTCCTCCCCCGCGAGCGTAGCCAGCCCGGCACGCCCGATGGCGCTTGCCCCGACGCTCTGCAAGGCGTCGACGACGCATGTGCGGCGAGCTGCCTCGCTGACCTTCTTGGCGAGGTTTGCATCTCTGACGAGCCTGCATCCGATGCGGGCATGGGCGGCCCCGAAAGCCTCCTCGTGGGCCTCCTTGACCATCTCCATGTCGCCAGCGAGCCTGCCGTGGACTTGGAGTCCATAGGCTCCACCGACCCGATGCTGGTCGACTCCGATAGCGTGTCGCTCGACACGTTCCCCACCAATGTGGTGATCTACGACGAGCCGCTCCCTCACGAGGAGAGCGGTGAAAGCGCCGTCACAGAGGTGCTCGTTATTAGTCATGGCGAGCACTCCGGTGAAGGAGATCACAACCCGCTCGACGCGGCTCTGCGAGACCTGACGGCGCCCATTCTGGAGGACGCTGACGCTGAGAAGCTAGAGGCATGCCGCCTTCAGCTCATCGAAGGCGCGAAGAAGCTGGCAAGCATGAGACGCTTGTCGGAGGCCTACCAACGTGAGATGGATCGCGCCGTGGGCGGCTCGCCAGCCCCGACTGGGCCTAGCCGCCTAGGCGCGGTCCGAAACGCGGCGCGGCCATCGCCAACCTGTTCGGGGCCGATTGCCCCATGTATGCCACGCCTGCGGAGAACATCCGTGCCGCCCAGGCGGCAGCAGACGAACTAGACAACTTCGAAGGTGAAGAGCACCGCTGGATGACTGAGCGAGTCCAGCGACTCCTCAAAGCGGCTGCCGCACAGAACGAAGCCGGCTGCCGCACGGAGGCACCGCAACGACAAAATGATGACTTGCCTCCCCGCCGAGATCAAGGCGCGACGTCTCGGATGCCGACTGGCGGAGCACGCGGAAGAAGAGAGAAGGATCCGGCTGTCAGCCACAGTCAGACTCGCATCACCATCGAGCGCGACCAAGACGGCCGCCCGAGAGCAGTGGAACGGCAGGGCGACTACCTGCCTCCCCCACCACGAAGAGAAAGACGAGTCTCCCTGCCGCCTGTTGAGCATCCGACTCTCGGCGACCGCCTTGGCCGTCGAGAGGGAGTCGGAGAGAACGACGCCCGCCACCGGATCGACCGACTCCACCAATCCCTGGCGCTGGAAGAAGAGGACGAGCTGGGCCCGCCCTGCTTCGGACCCCGCATCCGAGACGAGCCCTTTCCCAAAGGATTCATGCTCCCCCGAGACACGCCCAAGTACACCGGCTCCGTGAAGCCGGAAGATTGGCTAGTTGACTACTCCACAGCCGTCAACATAGCAAACGGCAACAAGCATGTTGCCGTGAAGTACGTTCCGCTCATGCTCCAGGGTACGGCCCGGACATGGTTGAACAATTTGAAGCCCCGCAGCATCAACAGTTGGGTCGACTTCACCGAGGCTTTCATCCGCAACTTCACAAGCACGTACAAGCGACCCCCCAAGCCGCGCCAGCTCTCCTTGTGCGTGCAAGGCCAAGACGAGTCGACTTGTGATTACCTCACACGATGGGGTGAGCTTCGGAACTCCTGCGAGGGCGTGCACGAGGTGCAGGCTATCGAGTACTTCACCACCGGGTGCAGAGAAGGCACCCTCCTCAAGCACAGGCTCCTCTGCGATGAGCCAGAGACCCTCGACGAGTTGCTGGTCATAGCAGACAAGTATGCCACGGCCGACTCCTCCATGAAGACAGAGATTCAAGTTAGTGCGACTGGCAAAGTGGCCCCTCAAGCTCCCAGAACTCCGGCTAGAGACACCAGTCGGCGACAGCAGTAGAATGATCACAAGCGCAAGGCCCCGCAGCCGACTTCCAGCAGTCGGCAGGTTGCGACAGTCGAAGACCAACAGCCCGAGGGGCAGCCTCCGGCGAAGCGACAGAAAGGCGGCAAGTCCAACTGGTTGCCGGCCTTCTCTTACGAGCAGACTCTAGATGGTCCCTGCAAGTTCCACAGCGGCGCGAAGCCGTCAAACCATACCACCCGAAAATGCCACTGGCTCACCAGAATTGCCAAAGGAGACGGCCTCCTTCCTCCTCCGCCTGCTGGGCCGCCGCCTCCACAGCCGCCCCAGCAGCCGGCTGCCAGGCCAGTCGGCGCCGTACAAGATGAATACCCAGAAGAGCACGGAGCTTATGTAATGTTCACCAGTATGGCTGATGATCGACGCAGCAGACAGTTGTAGCAGCAAGAAGTAAATGCAGTAGCATCAGATACTCCGGAGTTTATGCATTGGTCCAAGAAGCCTATCAGTTGGAGCAGAGCTGATCACCCAGAGGTGATGCCGAATCCGGGCTCCTACGCCTTGGTCCTGAGTGCTACCTTGGCCACTGATAGGCGTGCCGCTCGCTTCTCGCGAGTATTGATAGACGGAGGCAGCATCATCAACATCCTATACAAGGATACCATGGAGAAATTAGGAATCAAGCAGAGACAGCTTCAAAGCAGCCGAACTGTTTTCCACGGCATTGTACCTAGCCTTTCTTGCTCCCCAATTGGCAAGATCCAGATAGATGTCCTCTTCGGAGACAAAGATCATTTTCGCCGAGAGCCAGTTTGGTTTGAAGTGGTGGACCTTGAAAGCCCATACCAAGCATTGCTTGGCCGACCTGCTTTGGCCAAGTTCATGGCGGTCCCCCACTACGCTTACCTCAAGATGAATATGCCAAGTTCAAAGGGGATTCTGACCGTGGCCGATGACTACAGGAAGTCGTCCGCCTGCGCAGCCGAGAGTAGTCGGCTGGCCGAGTCCCTGGTGATCGCAGCTAAGAGGCGGCTCCTTGATCGGGTTGTGGCGATGGCCGGCAAGCAACCAGCGACCCCAAGGAGTCGAAAGCTGAGGGTTCGTTCAAACCGGCTAAAGAAACAAAGAGGATACCTTTGGACCCGGAGCACCCGGAGAGGCACGCTGTCATAGGCGCAAACCTAGACAACAAATAGGAAGGCGAGCTCGTCGATTTCCTCCTGAGAATCGAGACATCTTCGCATGGTCCCCTAAAGACAGGCCAGGTGTATCGACGGAATTCGCCGAGCACAAGTTACATGTCCGATCTGATGTGAAGCCCGTCAGGCAGCCCTTGCGCCGCCTGTCCGAGGAGAAGAGAAGAGTTGTTGGAGAAGAGATAGCCTGACTCCTAGCGGCCGGCTTCATTATGGAGGTGTTCTTTCCAGAATGGCTGGCGAACCCGGTCCTAGTGCTGAAGAAGAACAAGCAGTGGCGGATGTGTATCGACTACACAAGCCTCAACAAAGCTTGCCCCAAAGACCCATTTGCTCTGCCAAGAATTGATCAGGTGATAGACTCCACAGCCGGATGCGAGCTGTTGAGCTTCTTAGATGCATATCCAGGATATCACCAGATCAAGCTGAACCCGGCAGACAGACTGAAGACTGCCTTCATCACGCCGTTTGGAGCCTTCTGCTACCTGACTATGATGTTCGGCTTGAGGAATGCCGGTGCCACCTTTCAGCGTTGCATGCAGAAGTGTCTCCTCAAGCAAATCGGCAGAAATGCCCACATCTACGTGGATGATGCAGTGGTGAAAATAGAAAAGCGTGGGACACTGTTGGAAGATCTCCAAGAAACCTTTGAGAATCTGCGCCGATTCCAGATCAAGCTCAACCCGGAGAAGTGCGTCTTCGGAGTACCAGCCGGCCAGCTCCTTGGCTTCCTGGTCTCTGAACGCGGCATAGAGTGCAACCCTATAAAGATCAAAGCCATCGAGAGGATGGAAGTCCCCCGCCGACTGTTAGATGTGCAGAAGTTCACCGGCTGCTTGGTGTCCATCAGTCGATTCATCAGTCGGCTGGGCGAGAAGGCTCTCCCTTTGTACCAACTGATGAAGAAGACCACCTTTTTTGAGTGGAACCACAAGGCGGACGAAGCATTTCTCGAGTTGAAAAAGATGTTGACTACTCCCCCTGTGCTGGTGGCTCCGACTCCTAAAGAGCCTATGCTCCTATACATTGCCGCCACCAGCCGGGTAGTTAGCACAGTTATCGTAGTTGAACGCAAGGAGGAAGGCAAGGCGCTCCCTGTCCAGAGACCAATATATTACCTGAGCAAGGTACTGTAGACCTCCAAGCAGAACTACCCCCACTACCAGAAGATGTGCTACGGCGTGCATTTCGCCGCCAAGAAGTTGAAGCCTTACTTTCAAGAGCATCCAATCACTGTGGTTTGCACCGCTCCACTGGCCGAGATCATCGGAAGTCGTGATGCTTCGGGCCGAGTAGCCAAGTGGGCCATAGATCTGGCTCCCTACACCATCTACTACCAGCCCCGCACCGCCATCAAGTCACAAGCACTGGCTGACTTCCTTGTCGACTGGGCCGAGACCCAGTACCTGCCACCAGCACCCGACTCCACCCATTGGCGGATGCATTTCGATGGCTCCAAGATGCGCACCGGCTTGGGAGCCGGCGTCGTCCTCACCTCCCCCAAAGGCGACAAGCTCAAGTACGCACTGCAGATCCACTTCGACGCCTCCAACAACATTGCCGAATACGAGGCGCTCGTTCACGGGCTCCGGTTTGCAAAAGAACTCGGCATCCGCTGGATCCTGTGCTACGGTGATTCCGATTTGGTGGTCCAGCAGTCGTCTGGCGACTGGGACGCCAAAGATGCAAACATGGCGAGCTACCGCTTCCTGGTGCAGCAATTCAGTGGATATTTTGAGGGGTGTGGATTCCTTCACGTGCCAAGAAATGACAACGACCAAGCAGACGCCCTGGCACGAGTCGGCTCCACCCGTCAAGCAATACCATCCGGCGTCGCCCTTCAGCACATCCTCAAGCCGTCTATCAAGCCTTCGCCAGAATCAGACTCCATTTTTGTGCCAGCTCCCCCCGAAGAAGTCGGATCCGACTCAAGAGCACCAGCAGACGGCACAAGAATTCTTACAGACGGCTCCAAAAATACCGCAGTCGAAGCCGACCTGGGGACTTCAGAACCCGGCCTAGGGACTGAGAGGTCAGCCCGAAGACTCCAGAACTCGGCCCGGGGACTGCGCCAGTCGGGCCAGGGACTTCACCGGTCCAGCAAGCGGCCACGGATCCCAGCCTGCCGCCTCCCAGCCCAGCCGCCCTTGTCCAAGTCGCAATAGTGGCAATTGAAGAAATAGCAGCACCCTCATGGGCCCAGCCCATCCTCAAGTTCCTAGCAAACAGAGAGCTGCCAGCTGATGAAACCCTGGCTCGGCAAGTGCAACACCGAGCGGCAGCCTATACCATAGTCAACAGAGAGCTGGTTAGGCGCAGTGTCACTGGCGTCTACCAACGCTGTGTCGAGGCAGAACAAGGCCAAGCAATTCTCAAAGACATTCATGAAGGCGAGTGCGGCCACCATGTGGCTTCAAGGGCACTCGTCGCCAAAGCCTTCCGGCACGGTTTCTTCTGGCCGACTGCCCTAGAAGAGGCCAAGGAATTAGTCCAAAACTGCAAAGGGTGCCAGATGTTCCGTTCCAAGCCACTCCAGCCGGCTTCCGCGCTCAAGACCATTCCCATCGCCTGGCCCTTTGCGGTTTGGGGCCTGGACATGGTGGGACCATTCAACACGGCACGAGGCGGCCTAACTCACCTACTTATCGTGGTGGACAAGTTCACCAAGTGGATAGAAGTAAAACCCATCAAGAAGTTGAATGGTCCGACTGCAGTAACCTTCATCGCCGACATTACGACTCGGTATGGCATACCACACAACATCATCACCGACAATGGCACAAATTTTGCCAAAGGAGCCTTGGCCCGTTTCTGCGCAACGCAGGGCATCCGACTGGACTTAGCGTCCGTCGCCCATCCACAGTCAAACGGCCAGGTGGAGCGAGCAAACGGCCTCATCCTATCCGGTATCAAGCCCCGCCTGGTCGAACCACTGGAGCATTCGGTCGGCTGCTGGCTTGAGGAGCTGCCAGCTGTCCTCTGGAGTATGCGCACGACTCCAAACAAGTCAACCGGCTTCACGCCTTTCTTCCTCGTCTACGGTGCTGAAGCCGTCATCCCGACGGACATAGAATTCGACTCCCCACGAGTCACCATGTACACCGAGGAGGAAGCAGAAGAAGCACATCAAGACGGCGTCGATCTGCTGGAAGAGGGCCGGCTGTTGGCACTCAGTCGGTCCGGCATCTACCAGCAGAGCCTGCGCCGATACTACAACAGGAAGGTCAGGCCAAGATCTTTCCAAGAGGGAAACCTTGTGCTCCGACTGATCCAGCGGACAGCCGGCCAGCACAAACTGTCGGCACCTTGGGAAGGCCCCTTCATTGTCAGCAAAGTGCTGGGCAACAACTCCTACTACCTGATTGATGCTTAGAAGCCCCGAGCACGCAAGAGAGACGACTCCGGCAAAGAGTCGGAATGACCATGGAATGCAAACCTCCTTCGAAGATTTTACAGTTGATTCAGTATGTATCACGCTACCCCTTTGTATTAAAGTACCGAGACTTCAGGCCCCCCGAGACGAGCTCGGGGACTGCCCCTTTTGATTATCTATATGATAAGAATTATGCCTTCGAGTATGCTACTTCTGGCTACGCCGCTTGGCGCCGGGTTCGACTAGTCGGCCCGGGGACTCGCCGTCTGGCGCTATGAAATGTTTCCTAAAGTCGGACAAGTAGTGTGCGGCGCCTAAGCCGTCTCCTGCCAGAAGCCGCAGCTCGCAGAGCGACTGTTTGGTAGGCAGGAGTAAGGATGAATGGGCGTTCACACGAAAAATGGCTAAGGACCTAAAACATTAACATAGCCTAAGCCAGCTTCCAACCCCCTTTCACAAGCCGACTCGCGAGTATTCGGCTTGCCGCTTTCTATCCAACTTGTTAAATAAACTCCAATGAAAGGCAAGTACTTGCTTTCCCCAAAGTAGCCAGGCATTTGGTCCAGCGGCAGTCCGCGGAACGGTTATCCAGCTGACAAAGCGGCAACTAGGGGAAGGTGGCAAAGGAAAAAGCCAAAGAGCAATGAGCAAGGAAAGATAGAACTCGGATTAATATTTACATAGCATAGTCCCATTGGCCGAATCTTCAGACAGAAGTTCAAAATACACCCCGAGGGTGGAATTGTGCAAATTAACAAGTTCCTCAAAGACTTTCTAGAGCAGATAAAATAAAGCCAGAAGGCAGCCTAGGGAGCAGCAGATGGGTTCGGAGGATCGAAGGAGATGGCGGTGTCAGGCGCTGGGGCGGCCGGCTGGGCAGTCTCGGCTTGATCGCCGCCAGTGGTAGTCGGCCCGGTCGGACGCGGCTCGTTGCTAGAGGCGCGGTCGAGCTAAGGCTGGTCGCCCGCTCCGTCTTCTGGCGCCTCCGTCTCGCCTTCGTCCCCCGCCTCGCCTTCTTCCTCGGTGCTGGAGTCAATCACCTCTGCCGAGTCCTCGCCATATTCTGGGTTCATCCCGAACCACTCTGGCGGCACCTCCTCGCCGCCTGCAGCCCGCTCAGGGACGAATACACCGGTGTCTGTGTAGTCAGCGATTGCCGCCGCACGCTCGACAAGGGCGCCCTCCACAGCCTCCAGCTCGGCCTGGGCCTCTGACCGGAACGCGGCCAGACGGTCCAGGTCTAGCCCCGGATACCACGCATTGACGAATTCCAAGGCCCGGCGCATGCCGGCCTGGGCCGAGGAACCCTTCCAGGCCTCAAGACGACCGACTGCGACCTCCAGCCAGTCGGCAGTCCGACTGGCGGTGCGCGGAGCCGGCATGTCTAGCCACAGGGCGGCAACTGCCTGGGCGCCGGCACGCTGAAGCCGGCGCATCAGCCGATGGGCCGGACGAAGACGGGCCTCGATGCTCAGAAGCTGCTCATCAACAGTCAGGGGAGCGTTGGCGGCAATCACCGTGCCGCTTGCCCTCCGTGCCTCACGATCAGCCTCGATGGCCAGAGGGACAGTCTGCGAGTGGCCAGGGAAGAAGTCTGCCAAGACAAAAAAGAAGCAAGTCAAAAAATCAGAAGTCAGCCTGACCCATAGTCGAAAACTCAAAGAAAGAAACTCACCATCGACGATGTCCTCGATCTCATGGAAGCCGGAGGTCAGCATCGCCTACTTGTCAGTCCAGGAGGAGCGCTCGCTCTCGAACTCGGCCAGAAGAGCAGCCTCCTTCTTCTCGGCCTCGTCCTGCGTTTTCTTGAGCAGCTCCTTCTGCTCGGCCAGCTGCGCAGCAAGCAGATCGCGCTCCGCAGCAAGCTTGCTGCACTCCTCCCCCTTGACGCGCAAGGCAGTGTTAACTTCACCCAGCTGCTCCTGAAGAGTGGCGTTAGCCCCTGAAGAGCGAAAGAAAGAGACGAATAAGTCGTCAGCAAAGAAGATTGCCGGGAAGATCCGGCCCGACTGCTCAGCAGTCGGCCCGAATCTCGGGGACTACAGCCCGCGGGTGCGCCAGCGCACCCCCGCAAAAAAGAAGAACAAAGAAGGAGACGTTGAAGTCGTCAAGAAAGAAGATCACTGGGAAGATCCGGCCCAACTGCTCAGCAGTCGGCCCGAATCTCGGGAACTACAGCCCGCGGGTGCGCCAGCGTGCCCCCGCAAAGAAGAGAAAAAGAACTTACTCCGGCTTTCCGTCAAGTCGGCAGTCCGCTTGCTCAACTCCTCAACATTGCGGTTGAAGGCAGTGGTGCGGAGGTTGTGATACTCCTGCAAACAAAAATTTCAGACAAAGATAAATACTTGGAACTCGCCAAAGGGAGTTCCGAGCCGCCTGCTCAGCAGCCGGCCCGAAACTCGGGGACTACACCCAGTGGGTGCGCTGGCGCGCCCCCATAGAGAAGAGCAAGAAAGACAAGAATCAAAGAGGAAAACATACCAGGACGGCCGCTCGCGACTCTAGATGCGCCTTGGTGCAGATCTGGAGGGCGTCGCCCTCGGCTCGCAGCTTCGCTTGGACATCCAGAAGCGCCTGGTTCAGCGGGCCCGTGCCGCCTCCGTGCACCCACCCAACAGGCGCGGCACTCATCGCCTCGGTGTCTGGGATGGCCGAGCTAGCGGCACCGACCTCCAGGGGCCGCGGCGCCGAAATCGCCTTCTCAAGGCGGCGGCGCACTGGCGAGGCAACTTGAAGAAGCAGCCTCACCTCGACCTCGTCCTCAGTCGGCGGCACCGGCGGGCCTGCCGGCTATTTGCCGTGGGGCCTCCCAGACGGCGGTGGAGGCGGAGGCGGCGGCACAAGCGTGTCCGACATGGAGGCCTCGCCGCTCTCCTTCTCCACGACGGGGTTCTCGGCGCCGGCTTCTCCGGTCTGCCCCGTGAATTCTAGAGGCGGCGGTGCGGAGGATAGTGGGGCAATGAGCAACGCCGATTGGCGACGCGCGGCCTCCTCAACTCGCCGTCTCGCCGCAAGGGCGGCTTCAGCCTCCTCCAGCTTCTTCTGGGCGGAGGCAGCTGCCTTCTCGGTCTCCGCCTTCTCCAGGCGGTCGGCCTCCTCGTCGCGCTTCTCCCACGCATTTCGCTCCGTCGCCTCGCGGAGGTCGGCGGCGGGGTCGACCCACCGAGTATTGGCGGACGTCTCTGCCGACCCCATGACGGAGGGGACGGTGACCCTTTCAAAGGAAAGGGGGGCCCTGAAGAATAAAGGGGAGGAGTGTAAAAGAAGAACTCGGACAAGACTCACCGGAGGAAAATAAAGACAAAGTGAAAAAACTTACGCAGAGACTAGCGGCGGCCTCCTCACTTCCCTACGAAAGCGGTTGGCCTTCGCGGCCGCCTCCTCCCGCTTGGTCGCGGCAGCCGCCCCCTTGAACTTCTTCGACTTGCCGCCAGGCGCACTCGGCCCGGCGTGGCACCTCTTCGCGCCGCCTTGGCCGGCCAAGCCGGCAGAGGAACCCACGCCCGAGGGGCCGACCCTTGGCTGATGGCGCGGGACGACTTCCCCTTCGGTGTCGTCCTCAGGCCAGTCGGCGACGGTGGCCGAGGGCCTGAGGCCGCTTCCCGCTCCTCGTCCTCCGCCTTCGGCGTCGGCTTCCATCGCCGCCGCCCCCAAGTCGGGGTCGTCGACGTCGCTCTCCACTCGGTCGGGGACGAACTCGCGGGACGGTCTTGTGACGCCGGCTGCGGGCTGTATGAGGGGGTTCTAGTTCAGAAGAAACCCATAAAAATCAGAAGTCGGATTCGGCTATAAAGAAGACAAAGCAATAAGGAGATGTGACTTACCACTGGAGGGGGTTAGCGCGCGAGTACGGCTCCTTGCCGAACTGCCAGTCTTCCCCGAGCTCGCAGTTCGTGATATGGTTCACCATGTTTGCCACCTCTGCACGGGGCATCTCCTTGGTGCTCATCCAACTCGGGTCTCGGTGGTCGCTCATCTGACTGATCAGATGAGGCCGGCCTTGGAGCGGAAGGACTCGGCGCGCCACGAAGGCGGCTAGCAAGGCGGTCCCGACGAGGCCCTCCGACTGCGTCAAGACTCGGAGTCGCGCTACGGCGGCGGCTCCGGTGGGAGTCAGCATCTTGACTCGATGAGACCAGCTGGGGAGCCTCCCAGCTGGTGCGCCGGCTTCGTAAGGCGGCAGATTGACCCAATCACCGTCAGGGGCGATGTTCTTTACGTAGAAGTACGAGCGCTGCCACATCTTCACCGACTTGATCAGCGAGATGGAAGGGAAGGGGTTGTTGGCCATCGATCGCCGCATCGCGATGAAGGCACCGCATTGAGCCGACACGCTGGCAACGTGCGTGTCGAGCTTAGATGAGAAAAATTCTCCCCATAGCTCGATGGTGGGGAGAACGTCGAGAAAACCTTCGCACAGAGTGGCGAAGGCGGACAGCAGCACCATCGTGTTCGGGGTGAGGTGGTGTGGCTGGAGCCCGTGAAACTCCAAGAAGGAGCGGAAGAAGCCGCTCGCCGGCAGCCCCAGGCCGCGCATGAGGTGCGAGCGGAAGATGACCCGCTCGCCCTCCTCCGGCGCCGGCGATATCTCCCTCGCCGGCGTGGCGCAGGCTCGCACGAGGTGTGCACCGGGGAGGCGGCGCGTCTTGTGGAGGAACTCGATGAGGTCGTCGTCTACCTCCGAGACGTCCTACACGCCGGAACGCACGGCCGAAGCCGCGGTGGCGGAGGAAGAGCTCATCGCTGTTGGTGCGGTGTGGTTCTGCTCGCCGGCGGCAAGAAGAAGGAGAGGAGGCAAGAGGAGACGGGGAGCGGGGAAGATGGGCGCGCGTGCTTTGCCGCTCCACCCCTCCCCCCCCCCCCCGCCTACTTATAGCCTTGAAGGCTGAGAAGCCGATGGGGCGGGCGTGGGATTGACTGCGCTCAGAACCCCACGCCCCCCATGATTTACCCCACGAAGTTACTACACGCAGTAACGACGTGAGAAGCCCAACCGTTTGCACGGCCGCAGCGGATCCGTTCGCGTGCCGAGGCGTGGTAGTGGCGGGCCCCGCCTGACGGCCCGTCCCGTCGCGCGCGTGGGCAAGTAGACTGCCCTCGCCGCATGGCGCCGCGCGATAGGACCGCGGCGGGCAGCCGTGGGGAAGCGTATCAGGCACGCCGCCTGGTCTCCCGCCATGACTTTCGAGCTCTTTATAGAGCAAGACGGCCCTCTGCGGATCCGACTTCGAATAGTCGGCCCGGAGGAAGACGGCAAGCGAAGCCCAGATTCCACCACCAGAAGAATGAAACTGTTGAGGCCCCACAATGTGTCACTCTCGGAGCCTCACCAACTTCGGGCACTACTGTCGGAGTAATGGGACACGGGTAGGCTAACCCGAGCCCCAGAACCTTTCAAAGACATCGGGGCAGGCTGCGCCCCTCAAGCCGAGTCCCAGATGGCGACTCCAAGATAAGCCAAGTCTCAGATGGCGACTCCAAGATAAGCCGAGTCTCAGATGGCGACTCCAAGATAAGCCGAGTCTCAGATGGCAACTCCAAGATAAACCGAGTCCTAGACGGCGACTCCAAGATAAGCCGACTCATGGCCGGCGACTTCGGAGGAGCCGGCTATAGAGAGTCGGCCCGCAGCTCCACTCTCGTCACGATAGGCGAGGTGGGTACGACCACAGCGTGTCCGTCACCTCCTGTTTACGTGGGGCCGGCATGGCTACAGCGTGCCGTACCGCTGGAGATCTTCAGCGTGGCCCAGCACTATTGCCATGCCTGCCCTGACCTCAGCCACAGTGGGCGGCGCATTGTGGCCACGGCGGCCTACCTGTACGGCTCAGAGACGGCGGACCCGCCTGTCAGTGAGAGCATGGAAGGCGGCGGATACGCCTCGAAGGCGGCCCTATGGGAGTCGGCTCCCTAGAGTCGGCCAACCTCTCCCACGGGTCCCACGCGCCATTAACCAGATAAGATGGGGGGTGACGACAGTGATCGACCCGATAGACTGCGGCACTGTAACCATGACCCCATGACCAAGCCTGCGTCATCAGAAGTACGGCTATAGTGCCGGATTTGCCGGCGGGGCCCGCAAGTCAGTGGGCCCCAGCAGTCGGTGAAGAAGACAGCGGCCTGAGAGACAGACGGCTGGGGCCCGCGCCCAGCCGGATTACCTCTGTACCCCCGGGGGGTAGGCCTATATAAACCCCTCGGAGCACCCATGCAAAGGGTTTGAATCCATTAGCATTAGACCAGATCCTATAGGAAGGGGAGAGCTGGTCTTGCCTTCTCCTACCTCCAGAATACAGCTCTAGGAGCAACCCTGTAGTCACTTTGCCTTAGTGATCATGCGGAGACCCCGCAGAGCAGCAGTAGGGGTGTTATCTCCCCGGAGAGCCCCGAAGCTAGGTAAGATTCGCCGGCGTGCATGCCTTCGCCTCATCCCGTTTTCTGGCACCGGCGACGTTCTACTCGCTCCCACCATGATAAGCCATCCTTTGGCATATGTCGCACCCAACCCCCGACACATACACTTTCCTGTTTTACGCTGCTTTGCCTTATTTGCTAGTCGTTGCTTGATTGGACGCGAGAACTGTGGGAACCTTAGTATCCCTGATATTATTATTTTGTTCCATGGTTTATACCGCAATAACTCTGTTAGTATGGGTGGAATTGTTGCTAGATGGTTAAGTCTGAACCGTACTAAGGGCCCCATCTTTGGAGGCATTTATGCTTCACTCCTAGCTGAACATTTTGAAATACCTATTAGGCATGAGGAGAAATAAGAAACAACGCTACCCCGTGCTTATTTAGATTATAAGAGTATGATAGCACATGACTTTCTTGTTAAGAGTCGCGAAGGGGAGCTCAAATATAAATTATACTTTGATAAACATCACCATGAGACTATTACTTTGCCTGCTTCTTCTTTGTTTAACTTATCTGCAGGTCCTCACATTGTTCCGTGGTCGGTTGTTCAAGCCTATCGGAATCCTGCACCAGCCCTGGAACCAGAGCCACAAGATGAGCCTCCACGACTATCTGTTTATTCTTGGGGCCCAGAGGAGGTTGCCAGCCAGTGGCAGCCGGAGCCTTCTTCATCACAGTATGACCCCAGCTTCACCTACGGGTATCCGCCAGGCTATCCCTGGCAATAGACCAACTTAGGCCAAAAGCCTAAGCTTGGGGGAGTACGTATTTCCCACTGACATTACATTCATGTTCACACACACTCATTGCTAGATATCGGTGCTCATACTTTTTCATTGTATTATCTTTGCTAGTTTAAATTTCTTTTTCTAGCTTTCTTCTTGTGTGTTTGATAAACTTAAGAAAAAAACAAAAAAATTAGTTAGTTTGCTTTCCATGCTTGTAGTAGAATTAAAAAGAAAACCCAAAAATATTTCCCGTTCTTCTTTTACTTGTTGGGAGCTTTCCCGTGTAAATAGTTTTTATTTTCTTTTCTTTCTTTTGGGGGTCGAGAAGACCATATTGAAAATGTTTAGTGGCTCTTATAGGCATGATTGATTATTTAACTTAGAGCCCATATTACTTGTCTTCTCTCTTGAGTTGAATGCTTGCAGATTTCAGCTTAGTCCAATGCACATGCACTCTTATTATTATACACATCGTTCGGTGATGCAAGTGAAAGGCAATAATGATGATTTATGATGGACTTATTGGGAAGAGAAAAGCTGGTATGAACTCGACCTCTCTTGTTTTTGTAAATATGATGATTGATCGTTCCTGAGTCAGCTATTATGAAGTAAACATATTTGCAATGACATTTGGGGATTATAGTTGCTTGTGCCATGCTTGATTAGCTATGAGTTATAATGGTTTACCTTGCGTGCCAACATGCTATTAGAATGATTATGATGTGGTATGATGGGATGGTATCCTCCTTTAAATGAATTGAGTGACTAGACTTGGCACATGTTCACACATGTAGTTGAATCAAATCAACATAGCCTTCATGATATTTATGTTCATGGTAGATTATATCCTACTCATGCTTGTATTCGGTGTAAATTAATTCTAATGCATGTTTACGACTGTTGTCGCTCTCTCAGTTGGTCGCTTCCCAGTCTTTTTCTAGCCTTCACCTGTACTAAGCGGGAATACTGCTTGTGCATCCAAACTCCTTAAACCCCAAAGTTGTTCCATATGAGTCCACTATACCTACCTATATGCGGTATTTACCTGCCGTTCTAAGTAAATTTGTATGTGCCAAACTCTAAACCTTCAAATAAACATTTTGTTTTGCATGCTCGAATAGCTCATATGTCAACTACAGTTGCCCTTATCTTTCGTGTTAGGCGGGTTATTCTCAAGAGGAGTGGACTCCATTCCTCATTCACGAGAAAATGGCTGGTAGCCGAGATGCCCAGTCCCATGCTTTATGCAAACTAAATCAAAATAATTGCAAACAAAACTCCCCCTGGGACCCGTTGAATGTTGGAGGCACTCGTTGTTTCGAGCAAGCCATGGATTGATGCTTGTGGAGGAGGGGGAGTATAAACTTTACCATTCTGTTTGGGAACCGCCTATAATCTATTTAGCATGGAAGATATCGTCGTCTTTTAGTTGTTATGTTGACAATGAAAGTACGCTGCTCAAAATATAATTTATCTCTATTTCAAAACCGAGCTATGGCACCTCTACAAATCCCTGCTTCCCTCTGCAAAGGGCCTATCCATTTACTTTTATGTTGGGTCATTATCCTTCTTATTAAAAGCACCCGCTGGAGAGCACACTGTCGTTTGCATTCATTATAATTGATTTATATTGGGTATGACTTGACTGGATCTCTTTTACCATGAATTACAATGTTTAGTCAGTCCTTGATCTTTAAAGGTGCTCTGCATTTATGTTTTGCGGTCTCAGAAAGGGCTAGCGAGATACCATTTGGCTATATCATGTTATGATTATTTTGAGAAAGTGTTGTCATCCGAGTTTTGTTATTATAGCTCACTAGCTGATTATGTTATTGATATGAGTAATTGTGAGACCTACGTGTTATTGTGAGTATGGTTAGTTCATAATATTTGCTGAAACTTGAATGCTAGCTTTTCATGTTTACGACAACAAGAGCAAACAGAGTTTGTAAAAGTTTTTCTTTTTCTCTTTCAGTTTGTCAACTGAATTGCTTGAGGACAAGCAAGGGTTTAAGCTTGGGGGAGTTGATACGTCTCCGTCGTATCTACTTTTCCAAACACTTTTGCCCTTGTTTTCGACTGTAAGTGCATCTAGTGCCATCCCTTGTTGGTTTTGGAGTATTGACGACAAAGTTGGTTGAGGGACTAATGCGTTTGTGAGAATTGCAGGATAACACAGGTAGTGTCCCTCATTGATTCGGTTTACCTACCGGAGATGACCCCTAAAAATGTATGAAGACATTGAAGACAATGGTGGTATGTGAAGATATTCACATTGAAGACTATGACATGAGAAGACATTGAGTGAAGACTATGGAGCGCGAAGACTGTGTCATTTCGTTGTTTCCTTTTCTTATTTTTTGAGTCATAGGAACCACCGTACTGTTAAGTGGGGTCCAAGTGAACTAAGTCAGAATGACTGAAGTGATGCTCAACCAAAATCCTATGTCTTCGAGCGAAGACAATGAGAGCAAATCTTATCCAGAGCTGGATGAGTCAGCTTTGCTTGTAGCCCAAGTAAAGTTGCCGTGTGTGTTTGAAATCTGACTGTTGGAACACGTGTCAGTTCCTTAGTGACCCAGGGTCATTTCGGACATATCAGGTCGGGTTGCCTTGTGGCTATAAACAGCCCACCCCCTACACCATAAATTAGGCCATTTATATTGTTTGTCTTCGAAACTTCCATGTTTTGAAGACTTTCGTAAAAATCGCCTATTCACCCCCCTCTAGTCGATAACTAGCACTTTCAATTGGTATCAGAGCAAGGTACTCCCTTGTTCTGTGTGATTCGGTTTAACCACCTGGAGTTTCAACTATCTCGACTGCAGGATTGAGGAATGTATCTTGCCCCACCTTTGACAGTCATGAGTATCCTCGGTGGAAGGCCATGATGAAGAAGCGACTCATTGCTATGGATAGCGAACTGTGGACCGTCACTGAGATTGGTCTTACCGATCTATGCAAGATGGCGGATGCTGATGACATTCGCAAGTACACTCTACTGAACCTCACGGGGAAGGATGTCATCTGCTCCTGTCTATCCCAAAATTAGTTCAGGAATGTCATGCACCTCAATCACGCGAAGCTAATCTGGGACCGGCTATCTGAGGTCTATGAAGGTCATCGTACTCGTCATGATCCTTGGTTTGAGGATTACAAGGAGTCTCTTAAGGATATGACCTTTGCACCTGAATTGACATCATCTTCACCATGCCTTATGGCAAGGGGTACTGAGGTAACTGAATGCTACCTCTCTGAAACTAGTGATGATGAATCCGGTGATGAATTTGGCCCCGGCTATGTCAAACTTGCTTCCCTTGCCACTAAACAACAAAGAGTCTTGGAAAAGGTTCAAAACATGCTAAGTAAGAGCGATGATATGTTGGGTAAAGAAATGGATCAGTCAAAAGCATTGGCTGAGAGTCTTCAGAGACTTCATTCCAAGTTTGACGCCCTTCAAGATCAACATAATGCTCTCCTATCTGATCACGAGAAGCTTTCTTCTGAATGTCTTCAAAGAAAGCGTGACCTTGAAAAGATAAGAGTGGATTATGAAGATCTTCAGAAGGAGCGCGATTCATTACTTGCTCAACAAATCAGCGTTACACCGGATGGATTTGAACCACCATGTCTAAAGTGCATTGAGCGTGATAACGCTACCTCTGTTGCTGAATGTTCCACTACTGCTACTATTGCATTGTCTTCAACTACAAATGCGGTAACTAACCCCTCTGCGGAGGATACCACTACTATTGCTGATGAAAATGCTAGGTTGAAGACATTGCTTGAAACAGGGATGTATAAAAGTATGAAAGGACATCAAACACTTTGCGATGTCCTCAAAAAGCAGATTCTGAACCGAAACCCTAGGAAAGAGGGTGTTGGGTTCGAGAGGAAAATGAATGTTGATGGTTCCTACTGGAAGCCTGAGCAATATCCCAAAACCACATGGGTTGCTGTAAAGGAACCTTCAGTAGATCCATCCACCTTATCTGGCTTCACTTGCGCTAACCCTATCATCATTAATGAATCCTTTGATGCAAACTATAAACTGTTCAAAAATCAGAATGGTGAAGTGTTTGCTAGGTATATTGGTACTAACTGCAGGAATGGACCACCTATGAAGAAGATCTGGGTACCCAGGCAGTGTATTGAGAATCTTCCTATGAATGTCATCATGACACCACCAAGGAAGAAGACAATCCCCAAACCTATGGCTTCATATGGCCCAAAGGCTTCATACAGATACAGGACTCATCTGAGTCACCCTAACGCCAATGTTTTGCAGAGAAATCGCACTCAAACTGATGAATATGAGTTTGTGTCGTCAAACCGCTATGTTCATAGAACTAAGAACTTTTCTGCTTATTCATATGAGTATCATTCATCTCCTGCAAGGCTATTTGCTAGGGCTTCAAAGCCGAAGTTCTCAGATGCTGCACTTAGACTCATTACTTCTAAACCACCCCTGAAGATGTGGGTGGTGAAGAAGACTTAACTTTCTTTTGCAGGGAATGGTCTCCAGCCAGCAATCAAAGGCGTCTGATACTATTGCTGGGGACCTAAAACACATTATAGGACGCATGATAAAATAATCTTGCTATGTATTTCACATCTAAATCGTTTACCAGTCATACTGTGTGTCCTAACCCTGACCTATGATGTGATAATCCTTATAAGCGTCAAATACTTATTCTTCACAACACTCTTTGTGAAGCCTATCCTCCTAACTGCACTATAGGGTACGACACCAAAAGCTTCAGAATGGATTATTGACAGCGGATGGACTAATCATATGACTGGTGATCGAAGTCTTCTCATGGACTCAAACCTTACGTCCATCAAACAAGAGTCACATCATGTTTGCTGACACTGGTAAAAGCAAGGTATTGGGTCTAGGTAGAGTTGCAATCTCAAAGGATCAACACATGGATAAAGTGATGCTTGTTGAATCCCTTGGTTTCAACTTAATGTCTGTCTCAATGCTTTGTGACTTAAACATGATTGTGCTATTCGGAAAATATCGTTGTCTTGTACTAATGGAATCTGACAAGTCTCTAGTCTTTGAAGGGTATCGAAAATATGATCTATACATGGTAGATTTCTCAGCAGGTCCACAGCTTGCCGTATGTCTTCTTGCAAAAGCTTCAGAATGCGGGCTCTGGCATCGGAGGCTGCGGCATGCTGGCATGAGGAACTTACACACACTCGTCAAGAAGAAGCATGTCATAGGCATCGAGGGTGTCAAGTTCAAGAAGGATCATTTGTGTGGTGCCTGCGAAGCTGGAAAGATGACAAGGGCAAAGCACCCCTCGAAGACAATCATGACTACATCTCAACCCTTCGAGTTGTTACACATGGACTTATTTGGCCCTACTCACTATTCTACCCTCACAACAACTGCTTGTCTCTATGGCTTCATTATTGTTGATGACTACTCAAGATACACATGGGTGCACATAATTCTCTACAAGACCGAAGTGCAAGATGTCTTCAGACACTTCGCCAATCGAGCAATGAACAATTATGGTGTGAAGATCAAGCATATCAGAAGTGACAACGGCACTGAGTTCAAAAACACATGGCTTGATCTTTATCTGGATACAATGGGAATCACTCATGAGTTTTCTGCTCCATACACTCCTCAGGAAAATGGCATCGTAGAGCGCAAGAACAGAACCCTCGTTGAGATGGCTCGAACAATGCTTGACAAGTACAAGACATCAAGAAAGTTCTGGCCAGAAGCTATTGATACAGCATGTCACATCATCAACCGTGTTTACATCCATAAGCTTCTGAACAAAACATCCTATGAGCTCCTTACTGGCAAGAAGCCAAATGTCAGCTACTTCAGAGTATTTGGAGCTAGGTGCTGGATCAAGGATCCCCATCACAAGTCAAAATTTGCACCTAAAGCTCACGAAGGCTTCATGCTTGGCTACGGAAAGGACTCTCACTCTTATAGAGTCTTCAACCTCTATCTCTACAAAATCATTGAAACTGTGGATGTGAGATTTGATGAAACCAATGGTTCACAAAGAGAGCTCCTGCCAAGTACACTAGATGAAGTTCCGCCCAGCGAATCGATCAAGCTGATGGGAACTGGTGAAATCATGCCTTCTGAAGCACAGCCTGAAGAGGAACTTATCATTTCTGCACCTAACCAATCAGAAGACAATGCACAGACTAACGACAATCCTCCAAATGTTGACAATGATCAGCAATAGCAAAGTCTTCGTCCTGTTCATCCTCGAGTTGCAAATGAAGTACAAATTGAGAAGATAATTGATAGCATCAATGCACCTGGTCCACTTACTCGCTCAAGAGCAACACAGTTAGCAAATTTCTGTGGGCACTTTTCTTTTGTGTCAATATCAGAACCCAAGAAAGTTGCTGAAGCCTTTATGGAACCTGAATGGATACAAGCAATGCAAGAGGAACTTCAACAGTTCAAGCTGAACAATGTTTGGGAACTTGTCAAGCGTCCTGACCCTCGCAAGCATAATATTATTGGTACAAAATGGATATATCGAAACAAGCAAGATGAGCATGGTCAAGTAGTCAGAAACAAAGCACGTCTTGTGGCTCAAGGATATACTCAAGTTGAAGGAATTGACTTCAATGAAACATTTGCTCCTGTGGCTAGGCTTGAAGCTATTTGTATACTGCTAGCCTATGCTAATCACCACAACATTCTGCTACATCAAATGGATGTGAAGAGTGCATTTCTCAATGGAAAGATTGAAGAAGAAGTGTACGTAGCTCAACCACCTGGCTTTGAAGATCCAAAACATCCTGATATGGTGTACAAGCTAAACAAAGCACTGTATGGCCTCAAACAAGCTCCTCGCGCTTGGTATGATACGATCAAAGACTTCCTGAAGATCAAAGGCTTCAAACCTGGATCCCTTGACCCCACACTCTTCACGAAGACATATGATGGTGAACTGTTTGTGTGCCAAATATATGTGGATGACATTATCTTCAGATGCACCAACCAGAAGTATAGTGATGAATTTGGATACATGATGCAAGAGCAATATCAGATGTCCATGATGGGTGAGCTAAAATTCTTCCTTGGTCTTCAAATTCGTTAGCAAAGGAATGCCATCTTCATATCTCAAGAAAAATACCTCAAAGATTGTCTGAAGAAGTTTGGAATGGAAGATTGCAAAGGCTATACGACGCTAATGCCAGCCAAACACCATCTTGGTCCCGAGGACAATGGTAAAGAGTCCGATCAAAAGGTATACCGCTCCATGATTGGTCCTTTACTTTATCTATGTGCATCTAGGCCAGATATTATGCTTAGTGTTTCACTACTAGGAAAAGGGCTATAGATAGGACTGATTCTAATGGTGCACCAGGTAAGTAGTGCGCCACTACTATATACTAATGGCGCACCGGTTGCTCGTGTGCCATTAGTGTGGAAGACACTAATGGCGCACCGTGCTCACGGTGCGCCACTACTATTGATATTTTTTCCCATTTTTCCATACAAACTAATGGCGCAGGAATGGCAAAGTGCGCCATTACTAGTTAGAACTTGTAATGGCGCACGACCAAGATAGTGCGCCATTAGTATATTTTTTTTTTACTTTTTTGCAAACCTACTAATGGCGCACTATGCCAAAGCCCAGTCGTGTTTATACCCGAAGCCAAATCCAAGACCGCGGGCGCAAACGTCACCGCGAAAAATGAGCCATGGGTACTGGCTTCCCAAGTGGACCAATGCTTCTTCATTACCGACCCGCCAAAGCCCAGTCGTGTTGTCGTGAGGAGAGGCAAAAGGAAGATCATCGGAATGAATGGAGTAGCCAATGAGCAAGACTTCGACAAGTACGGCGACCTGAAGATCGAACATGACGACGACGACGAAGTAGCAGCACACACCACAAGAAGAAGCAGGACCACCCTACCTAAAGGACGTCCGTTCCACAGAAGAACTCCATTTGCGAAAAAGAAGGGCAAGAAGATTGTGAACAGATAGCTAGCTAAGATCGATTGTATTTAAATCGTAGTCTTCATTTCTCGATTGTATTTCATGGGCACTTTTTGATATCATGAATATTTTTAAATTTCATGGGCACTTTTTGAATTCATGAGGACACTTGATCTCGACCCCCCTCCATCTCGATCTCGATTCCCCCTCCATCTCAATCTCGATCCCCGCACCCTCCCCCGCTCCACCGCCGCCGCCGATGATATTTTCAAGTAAGAAATTTGAACATATTTTTTAAAAAATTATTACTGTTTTTATAAAAAAATATTACTATTATGATTTAAACAAGTTTGAACATATTTAAACACAAATAAATATAAAAAACAGCATTTAAAATGCATAAAAAAATATTGGGGAGCCTAGGAATCGAACCCAGGACCTCCTAGTGTGTGTGCTACGTGCTGACCAGTCAGGCTAGTGGGTGGGTTCTGTTGTAGATAGGGTTAGGTTGTAGATATGGTTAGTGGGCTAGATTAAAACAAAATTCTAATGGCGCACCGAGGGGTGGTGCGCCATTAGAATAGTCATACTTATGGCGCACGACTGGACGGTGCGCCATTAGAACCCTCCCCCTAGCTATCCTCCCTCCCTCTCGCCAGATCCCCTTCGACCCTCTCTCCCTCGCCATCATATCCACCCGCGCGCTGCCCCGACCCACGCCGCCGCCGCCCCCGCGCCTCCGTCTCCGTCGCCGCACCCACCCACCCCCTCCCTCGCCTTCCCAGCCCTCGAGATCCACCGTGCGAGGCGACAGGCAAGGCGGCGGGCAGAATCTGCTTCAACACCGGGCCGGCGAGTCGCGGAACCAGGGCGTGACGGCGCTCGACCCCTCCACCCTCCCCTCCACCTCTTCTTCCTCGGGTCGCCGCTATCTTCCTCAACTTCGGCCACCTCTGTTGCTACTAAGCTGTCGCAGGGCCTCCTTGCGCCTCCCCGGTGAGCTCCGCCTCCTCTCCCCTCTTCCTTCTCGCGTGCCAAGAAATGCATAGCAATTATTTGCTTCACTTAGTCATTGATGGTCATTCAGTATGAAATTACAACCTGCAGGTATTGGTTGGAATGTGTAACTACAATTTACAGGGGAAATGTTTGCAGTTAAGTTATGTGGTTGGAAAGATCATGTGTCATTAGAAACTTGGAAGCTAAAAACATTGCGATCCTCACCATAAGGATGATTATATCTTCCATGCCTGAATAGCTCTGCCTAAATAATAAATAGATAAAGGTAAAACTAAACCATGCTCAGCGATGAGATGATGTCAACTGACAACCAAAGCAAACTTGTTCATCATTACAAAAGCAAACTTGTTCAACATAACAAAAGCAAACTTGTTCAACATAACAAAAGCAAACTTGTTCAACCACATAACTACAAATCGAGACACAGTAGTAGGGGTCATCCCAATACCACAAACAACTCAATATCCCCAGTAGTAGGGGTCATCCCAATGATCCTCCGCCTCTTGCCAGAGCTCCAAACCTTCTTTGGTGATTTCGATTTTCTTCCATGCCTCGTAGGTGACGTACGCATCTTTCGCGGCGTACTCGATGAGCTTGTTTGGCAGTGGGCTGTCCCCCCATAGTAGGTGGTCCGAATTCCTGTCGATCTTCTGCTTCATTTTTGAGTAGGATGGGTGGATGAGGCTGGCTGCAAACTCAGCCAAAGACTGCCACTTTTTTCCATTGTTTGGAACTCTCCATTTGCGCTGCAAGTCGACGTACTTGTCGCGGTTGATCTCCAAACCAGACAACTTCAGCTTCTCCTTGTCGCCTCTAATGCAGAAGCCAACAAAGGTGTACAGCTTCTTCTCCTGCAGGAGCGGGCGGAGTTCCTTGGGCCTGCATCAAATTAATCTGGTGCATCAAATTCATCTACTTCAAAAACTTCAGAAACTACAGAATTAAAATGGGTTCAGTTGAAGCAAAATTCAGTTAAAATAGCATCTTCAGTTCTGACCAAAATTCAGTTAAAACAGTATGATCACAACAACTACTAAATGATCACAACAACTACAAGACAACATTCTGTATGATCAAAACAGCAAGCATAACATCTCAATGATGTATTTTTTTTGCAATCTTTTGCATTACAAGACAACATTCATAACAACTACTAAATGATCACAAAAACTTGTAGACAACATTATGTATGATCACCAAAAACTACTAATTAGACAGAAACTTCATAACTTCAAAACTAGTATTACATCTACTTCAGAACTTTAGAACTATTGCATCTACTTCAGAAACTTCAGAAACTTCAAAAACTTCAGAAACTACTAATTAAAACGAAACTTCAGAACTTCAGAAACTTCATAACTTCAGAACTAGTATTGCATCTACTTCAGAACTTCAGAACTATTGCATCTACTTCAGAAACTTCAAAAACTTCAAAAACTTCAGAAACTACTAATTAAAACGAAACTTCAGAACTTCAGAAACTTCAGAACTTCAGAACTAGTATGCATCTACTTCAGAACTTCATAACTATTGCATCTACTTCAGAAACTACTAATTAGACAGAAACTTCAGAACTGGATGTTTTTACCATTTGGTTGCCGCGGTGATGTGGTATACTAGGACGAGATCCTCCACGCATAACTGCAGAACTGCAGCAATTTGCGGAGGTTTGTCTTCCCTGGTATACTCGACATCAACACCGATATTCCGAGGAAGCATGCCGCCGAGCCTCCTCCTCATCTTGCGGATCATCTTGTCGGCTTCGTCTATATTGCTGGTGCATACGACATCCAGCGGCTCCTTCAGGTGGATATCAACCTTGAGCGGCACGGTGTAGTCCCGCTTCTGCCCGGGGACCGGAACGTCGTCGTCGACCACCAGCGGCTCCTTGCCAGACGCCTCACCACGGTGATGCTTGGCAGACGAAGGGGAGTTGCTCCATGATGTCTCCGCCATTCTCTTGGCAGACGGAGGGGAGTTGCTCCATGATTCCTCCGCCATTACCCTCCTGGCCAGCGATGGTGGAGGCAGAGGGGAGTTGCTTGATGCTGGAGGCAGAGGGAGGTAGAGGGAGGAAGATGGAGCGGCAATGGAATCAGGAGGGAGGCAGAGCGAGGAAGATGGAGCGACAATGGAATAGGAGGGGAGTTACCTGGACGTGGGAAGAAAACCCCCTCTGCGTCGTGGGGAGTTGCCAGTGGAGGGGAGACATGGGGAGTTGCCTCGAAAACTCAAACGTCCTGCCCTTTCAAGGGGAGACGTGGGCCCTCGAAAACTCTAGAGGGGAGACGTGGGCCCTCCTGTTTCTGAAACATCCAGGAGGGGAGACGTGGGCCCTCCTATTTCTGAAAACTACACCTATATCTGACGAAAATGAAGGTGTTCTTCAGCAGCTGATTAAAATTCAGTTAACAACAACATCAGTAAAATTCAGTTAATTAACTGAAGAAGAGAAGAGAGAAAGTAGAGAGCAAGAGGAGTACTTGCATTAACTGAAACGTTTTACTTTAAACTTGCATGCATTCTTTGCTTGTTTATATATATTCATACTGATGCAGTTACTTGCATGGGCCTGGCTGATGAAGAAAAACTTTATATATATTCGTACTGATGTTGACTCTATAAATCATACTTATTGGACATGTTTTATGTGTTGATCCATCAATTGATCACATTGAGAAAGACCATCGTGTCTCCGACCATTTTGCAAAGGTCATGTCTCCGACCATCGTGTCGTGATGAATTTGCAGGTACCCCGAGAGGCCCTTGAGTTTGTCGGAATGTTGATTAACTTCCGTTCCGGCAAATTCGGGTACTCCATACGTCCTATTTTCAGCAAAGGTCATGCTGAAATTTTCCTTGCTGCATTAAACCATAGGTGGCAATAGAGCCAAGTGATTAGGCCCAACTTAGAATTCTCCTTAGCATCGATAAACCCTAGATGATAAACCCAACATAGGTGGCAATAGAGCCAAGTGATTAGTGCCAAGTGATTAGGCCCAACCTAGGGTGCCTCGGCATTGATAAACCCTAAATGATGAAAACTTAACTTGGCTGCCCCGGATGCCTTGGTGTCGATGAGAACCTAAATGATGTACGCTTAGGCTTTTAGGGTGCCTCGGCGTCGACAAACCCTAAATGATGAAAGCTTAGGCTTTTAGGGTGCCTCGGTGTCGACAAACCCTAAATGATGAGACCATGATCTTGTTCCTTGACAATAACCAACTTTTTGACCAAACTTTTTTCCTATTTAGAGCGAAACATGGCCCACAATGATGAGGCCGGTGGTTCAGGTGGCAAGCAATTTTGGGAGCTGTCCCAGGAGATGGAGGAACAACCTCACCGCTATGAGGATGTTGTGGAAGACACCGATCCTGATTACATAACCCCTAGTGGCGTCGGGGATGACACCACTGATGGTGCCGCCAAGGATGCCACCACTAATGATGGCGGCGCACACACAGATGGCATCCAATCGAAGAAGCAAAGGAAGGACCAGCGTCCGAATGCGCTCCGCGCTGTCAAGGAGGAATTCACTCAAGTACAAGGGTAAGGTTCCCGGAGTCTACGACGACTGGGAGGAGTGTCGGAGACAGGTTCACCGTTTCAGCGGTAACAGTTACAAAGGGTACACCACTAGGGAGAAGGACGAATCTAGATATGTCCGCTATCTAGCGGGAGAGAGGAGGGAGTGTTGGAGGAACCGGATGAGGACCAGTTTGATCGCGATGATGCTCATCGTGATGACCACAACTCTCTTTTATGTGATGGTAGTTTAGATGATTGATATCGACTTGTAATGTGAAGACAAACTCGATACTCGCGGTCTTGAGACTTGTAATGTTTTATCTTTGTTCGGTCTTTTGAATTCGGAGACTAATATGATGAATTGTATTCGGAGACTAATCTTCTATTGTATTCGATGAATCTGATGTTGCTGTGTGCTGCTGTCTATATTCTGTCCAATAATATATTTTGTAACCTGTGCAAAAATCAGAAAAGCAAAAAAAACAAATATTCAAAAAAAAACAAATATTCATACTAATGGCGCATCAAGGCAGAGTGTGCCATTAGTGTGCCAAAGGATACTAATGGCACATCAAGGCAGAGTGCGCCATTAGTGTGACAAAGCACATGGTTACATATGGCCCCCCGGGAGGCATACTAATGGCGCATGGAGTTACACACTAATGGCACACTGCCAGGTGCGCCATTAGTATACCAGATACTAATGGCGCACCAGTGGTGCGCCATTAGTAAAAAATTCTAATGGCGTGCTACTAATGGCGCACCGGTAGTGCGCCATTAGTAGGCAAAACCGGTGCGCCATTAGTAGGCCTTTTCCTAGTAGTGTTTGCATGTGTGCTCGATTCCAAGCGACACCAAAGGAATCGCATCACTTAGCTGTGAAGCGAATTCTTCGATATTTGGCTTACACCCCAACACTCGGATTATGGTATCCAAAGGGCTCAAAATTTGATTTGGTTGGTTTCTCGGATGCTGATTATGCTGGTGACAAGGTGGATCGCAAATCTACATCAGGCACATGTCATTTTCTGGGACGATCACTTGTCTGTTGGTCTTCAAAGAAGCAGAACTGTGTGTCACTCTCAACTGCTGAATCTGAATACATTGTTGCTGGATCTTGCTGCGCTCAGCTTCTATGGATGAAGCAAACTCTCAAGGACTATGGCATCAATCTGAAACAAGTACCTCTCTTCTGCGACAACGAAAGCGCCATCAAGATTGCAAACAATCCAGTCCAGCACTCAAAGACAAAGCACATTGAAATTCGTCATCACTTTCTCAGAGATCATGTCATGAAGAAAGATATTGACATCATTCACGTCAACACTGAAGAGCAACTGGCAGATATCTTCACAAAGCCCTTGGATGAGAGAAGGTTTTGCAAGTTACGGTGTGAGCTAAATATCTTGGAATCCTCAAATGTCCTGTGATCAGGCACACATTCTAACACTTATGCATGTTGATGACTTAGATATGCAACACACAAAGTAAAGTATATCTTCAATTAATGAAGACTTACATTCTGAGTGTGAATACATTAACATGGAATTTGACTTTGGAGCGCCACGATAATTGTGCGTCGTGTCTGGGTCTAATACTTCCTATACGGTGGGTAACGCCACCACCAAATTTCTTGGTTTGAAGTGTTTCACTCATGGCGTTATTTTTGCAATGTCTTCGCATTTTGTTTGTCTTCAACTTCAACTTATCTTCATGATTCTCTTCACTATGATGGTTTGATTGCTTTATGATATATATATATATATATATACTAGTGTTCGGTCCTCTACGGCATTCACTTATAGCTATGTCTCCCTATTTGAATCTTTTGAACTAAGTGAATGTGATCGGACCCTAATCACTCTGTGCTTTCTATCTCAAACTCTATCTGTCCAAATCATATGCATTCTATTGAAACTATCAAATGTCTTCTCTGCGTCCTAGTCAGCAGAAGACACAGAGACAAACATTAAGTCTGTTTTAAATGATTTATCTTTATTGGTTGAAATTCGGAGAAGCCGGAACAACCATCCGACATGCCTGGCGGGCGTGGGGACGTGGGACAACTCTGAGTATGTTGCATGCTTGCCACGTGCCCCTCAGATGTGAACCGCCAGGGGCACCTGCATATCACTAGTAGAAAACGGAGCTTTAAAACCGGTTTGTAAGGGCCTTTAGTGCCGGTTATGGAACCGGCACTAAAGTGTGGGCACTAAAGCCCCCCCCCCTTTAGTATCGGTTCGGCATGAACCGGCGCTAAAGTGCCACCACGTGGCGTGAGCTCGCGCCCTAGTATGGGGGACCTTTAGTACCGGTTGGTGTTACCAACCGGTACTAAAGGTTTTTTTTTATTTTTTTTTTTGAAAATTTTGGAAAAAGTTTTCGATTTTTAATTTTTTTTGAATTATTTGATGATTTAGTCTCTAATCACCTCTCTTAACTGCTCAAGTGTGGATCACTCATTCCAAATCATCTAACTTCCCGACCGGTCACCCATCCCTCTCACTACTCCAGCCCGAGCACGCTTAACTTTCGGGTTCTATTCTCCTTCGTTTCCGAGTCTGCACTTGTTGTTTTCCTAACAATAGTAAGATGTCAATCCTATTAACCGTCAGGAGTTTAGCTAAAGCATGAAGTCACACATTTCACCGTTTGAGTTTGAAACTATTATTCTAAAAAAACAGTAATTATTTAGTAACGCTAATATTTCTTGAATAAGTTTGACCATAGTTTGACCAAAATTCAAAAAATTGAAATAATTATTTAGTAACACTAATATTCTTGAATAATTATGTAGTAACACTAATACTTCTTGAATAAGTAGTTTGACCAAATTTAATCAATTTTTTTAAAAAAACTGAAATTTGACCATATCTTTTTTCCTTTTCGAATTTGAGGATTCTAATAAATTCCAAACAGGCCGTAGGCGGTCTCCATCAGATGCGGATTTTCGTGCTGAATTTTTTGATATATTATACGTTTTCTTTCGACATTGTATGCAAAAGTTATAGCCGTTTTACATTTTCCCTACACTTTTTGCAAAACATGTCCAAATTTAAGTTTTCAAATTTTCCTAACTAGTAGATATAGTAATATAACTACCTCTCGAAGGATTTTATTTTTTGAAGTTTTTATCATTTTCTTTTGATTTTTTCAAAACTGAAATGGCGATACACGGGGGGGGGGGGGTAGAGTTTGAAAATTGGCCCCTTTAGTACCGGTTCGTGGCACGAACCGGTACTAAAGGCTTGTCCCCTTTAGTACCGGTTTGTGGCACGAACCGGTACTATAGGTTAGACCTTTAGTACCGGTTGGTAACACAAACCGGTACTAAAGGGGCTCGTGGGGACCCGGCCTGACGCCAGCCTGCCACTACCCCTTTAGTACCGGTTCGTGGCACGAACCGGTACTAAAGGCTCAACACGAACCGGTACTATTGATCGCAGCCACGAACCGGCACTATTGATCACATTAGTGCCAGTTTTTTTACAAACCGGCACTAATGTGCTTCACATTTGACCCTTTTTCTACTAGTGGTAATTGCGTTGTGCCACACACTTCCTTATAAATACATGCCCCTTGCTGTAAAGAAAACCTTCTTCCACCTCTCCACCTCGTCAAAACCCTAGCACCACCGCTAGCTCTCGACGACGCCGGCGACGAAGTGCTTAGCTGCCGCAACTTCTCCGACGCCGTCCTCACGCCGGCCGCGGACATCGTCCTCTCCGCCGCCGCCGTATGTGTCCTCCGTCGCCAAGTTAGGGCATGGTGGATTGAACTGCTCGGTCTCCTATTCATCCCATCTAGCAGTTCTTCGTGTGGTAAATATAACTCTATTTTTACCATCTTTTTCATCCTCAAAGATTCATCCTATTTACCAAAAGTGGTTTCTACCTATACTATGTTAGATCTAGTCTGTCTACACCTCATACTGCCTAGTATATTCACTTAAGCTTCATATCAAGTTAGATTCCTCACTTGTACTTATTCACAGATTCGTACAAATCTGGAACCAACTCTCAACATATAAGTGAATGTCTTCGCATCATGAGGTCAATGTCTTCAAACTGATTTATCTTCAAAATCTTCTGAGAATGCATATGACCTCTTCCCCTTCCCTCGCATCTCTAATGCTGTCACAGGTACATGTCCGTGGGAGAATCCCTTGGTTCTCATAGTCTGCATTCGTTTGCAGAATTCTTACAGCATCACATTGATTCTCCTGAAGCCAATTCCTGTTTGTCCAGCAAGCGAAAGCCCTTGAAGCCTCTGAACGTATTGAAACCATTCAGTTTGAAGTTCATGGCTACAGAGAAGTCAGTAAGGAAGGGTGGCACACAGCGTCGAGGGGGAACATCAAAAGATTTGCCTGATGACCTCGTAGAACTTTATAAGACAGATCCTGAAGAGAATTATCATCAGCGCAAGACACGGATCCAATGGATTCGACGATATTGGGCTGAACAATGGTTCAAATACAAGTTCGTGACCCAGGAATATGCTGAGAAGAATGCTATAAAAAGTCCTTGGGGTGATATTCTCTATCGAGGCCTTCAACCCAAGAACAGAGCTGAAGCTATTGCACAGGGTTTCTATCCCTGTATGGTCCATGGACCTCAGCCTGAAAATGCCTACTCAACATCATTGCTCTGGTGTCGTGACGACAATCTCTTCAAGCGTAACTTTCAGCATGCAAAGGCATCGGCCAAAGAAAACAAGAAGTCATTGGGATTAGACTTCAATCCTGGTCCCTCTGCTCCCCGCGCTGACGGCTCACGTGATGCAGAACCCAATGTCATCGGGCCATTCTCCAACCTTGATGGCCTCATCACTTACATCTTGGTCCAAGGTGCCAAAGTGGATCATTCTGATAATGATGCTGACATTGATGAAGCCCCAGCTCCTCCTCCAAAGCCGCAGAAGCCAAAGAAGCTTAAGGCTTCAGGATCAGCTGCTCCTCCAAAAGCTTCACGTGTGAAGCCACTGGCCACTGCACCTCCTGAAGACAGTGTGTAGTCTGAGGATCTATAACGCATCTCCAAGAAGGCGGAGAAGAAAAAGAAAATCGTCAAGCACAGTGATCAAATCTTGACTCCTGCTGCCATTCTGCGAGAAGAGCACATTGATCTGTCCAGCGATGAAGATCTTGCAGATGATGCCCTTGAGCAACTGATCAAGAGCAAGGAAGAAGCAGAGATCTTCAATAATTTGCCTCTCTTTGATGTGGCAATCATCCATAACTTCATTGATGAGTGGTTTGACACCCCAAATCTCAGCTTTGATGATTTGCAACTTCCCATTGGCCTCAGCATCGCCTTCAATGGCGCCATTGCTTCTGAGCTAGCTCTTGCTCAGCGCATTGTTGAACTGAAGCACAAAATCGACTATGAGAAGGCTCAGTTCAAGAAGCATGTGGCCAAGCTCAGCGTGCAAGATGTCAAAAACTTCAAGATCATGTTGCACGAGCTCAAAGAAGCCTTTCATAAGAAGCGTGAAGAAGCTCAAGGCTCTCATGAGCATATGAAGAGTCTGGCTGACAAGTGTGTGCTAGCCTACAATGAGGCTGAGAAGCGCAAGTCTCTTGGTCGTCCTGGCATTGACCCAAGAATGGCTGCAAAGAAGAAGAAGTTATCAACTGCTCAATCTGCACCTTCAAGGCAGGAAGAACCTTGCATAGTCTTCCCAAGTAGCATGACTGGCTCGAAGCCAAAGGTCATGTCAACCGCTTCAGAACTGAAGAAGACGAGGGCTGCAGAGGCTGAAGCCAGAAAAAGGAAAACTACAGAAGCCTCTGATGCTGCTCCCTCCAAGAAGAAGCGCAAAACCAAGAAGAATCGGGCTGCTTCCACAGAGCCCTTGGTTGTTGAACCCATCTCAATGGTGCATCCTGCATCTGAACACCACGAACAACAGCTGATAGTTCATAAGTCTGCTTCCACAGAGGCTTATGAAGCTGAAGATATTCCAGCAGTTGAACCCACCGCTGCTGAAGACATTGGTCACCATGACAATGTTGAAGATGATGACGTTCTTCCTCAGATCGAACACAACTTGGTATCATCGCCTGTTCTCACGAACAGCGAACTCATTAGCATTGGTCGCCCTCTGACGCCAATTGCTCAGGATGCATCATGGGCTGATCACCCACAGCAACAAGACTCCCCAAGTACTCCCCAACAACAACCACAAGTTACACCGCCTGTTCAAGAAGAACAAGAAGACCTTGAGGCCCAGCCAACTCCATCTCCAAAGGCGTCGCCAGCTTTTTGCAGGCTTCGCAAAGGACAAAGGCCTCAGGTCCCTCTTTCGAGCATTCCAGAAGGAGAAGTGCACCACTCATCTATTGCACGTCAAGTGTTTCCAGAAGCCACTCCGAATGTGAATGTCTCCGTGTCTGAAGCCCAAGCTGCTGAAGACAATTCGGCTGCATCAGCCGATGAAAATCAAGAAGACGTACGTGTCCCCACTCCCCCCAATACTCATGAGAACGAGTAGATGCTCTATGTCTTCAAACCTTTTCGGTCATTACTGACAAAAGGGGGAGAAGCGTATGAGTTGATAGTCTTCAAGCGGGTTCATATGGGTGGTTGCTTTATATTTTGCCTCGTGCTTATAACTCTCGCTTTTGATACATTTGGTTCTTTGAGTTGTAACACTTAAACTCGATGGTCGTCTGCTACTTATTTGCTTTTATGTGATGCGATGATAAATTCCGCATGTGCGATGATAACTTCCGCACTTAGATCATTCTGCAGACGTCCATTTTTCATTATGCATGTCGTTCCTTTTGTTACATCATTTCATGCACGATGAATTATCTTCATAAGGTGAAGAGGATCTCCACAAGTACTACCTGCCATGTGCATTTGCATTCCAAAAGCAAATTACTTATATGCACATATTCAGGGGGAGCCTTTGCCACTTATGAAGACAATACCCTATCCTTTACAATTTCACATACTTTATTCCCGTTGAAAACTTCAACCAGTTTGTCATCAATCACCAAAAAGGGGGAGATTGTAAGTGCATCTAGTGCCACCCCTTGTTGGTTTTGGAGTATTGACGACAAAGTTGATTGAGGGACTAATGCGTTTGTGAGAGTTGCAGGATAACGCAGGTAGTGTCCCTCATTGATTCGGTTTACCTACCGGAGGTGACCCCTAAAAATGTATGAAGACATTGACGATAATGGTGGTATGTGAAGATATTCACATTGAAGACTATGACATGAGAAGACATTGAGTGAAGAGTATGGAGCGCGAAGACTGTGTCGTTTCGTTGTTTCCTTTTCTTCTTTGTTGAGTCATAGGAACCACCCTACTGTTAAGTGGGGTCCAAGTGAACTAAGTCAGAATGACTGAAGTGATGCTCAACCAAAATCCTATGTCTTTGAGCGAAGACAATGAGAGCAAGTCTTATCCAGAGCTGGATGAGTCAGCTTTGCTTGTAGCCCAAGTAAAGTTGTCGTGTGTGTTTGAAATCTGACCGTTGGAACACGTGTCAGTTCCTTAGTGACCCAGGGTCATTTCGGACATATCAGGTCGGGTTGCCTTGTGGCTATAAATAGCCCACCCCCTACACCATAAATTGGTGGCTGCTCAGAGTTAGTTTATGGCTTTTGTCGTTTAAGAGCAACCCACCTCGAAGCCTTTGAGAGAGAGAAATCCTTGCGAGGACAAGCCCAAACACCCAGAGCCAAAGAGTGTTAGGCATCACTGAAGTCTTTCTGTCTGTGTGACCTGAAGACTTATTACACTTGAGGACTGTGAATCCTCCAGCCGGTTAGGCGTCGCGTTCTGAGCATCCAAGAGTCATTGTGGATCGCCGGTGAACGAAGTCTGTGAAGGTTCGGAAGTCTACCTTGAAGACTTACCAGAGTGATTGGGCGAGGACTAGGTGTCCTTAGCTCAAGGGGAATAAGGTGAAGACACGGTCTTCTGAGTTGAATCTCAGCCTCCCTAACCAGACGTACAGTTGTCACACCAACTGGAACTGGTCCAACAAATCCTGTGTCTTCAACAAGTGACTGGTTCTATCCTCTCCCCCCTTTACTTAGTGTTTGTCTTCGTGAAGTCATTGCTTAATCGTCATACCTGTTTGACTTCATTGCTTGACTACTATCGTTTGTTGGCTTCATACTATCTTCCATCCTGATCCTTACTACCTAGCTGCTATTAGTCTTTGTACTTTCACATTATCGCATACTTGACTGTGGCTTGCTTAGTGTAGTTTATCTTCCGCTGCATATCAATTAGGCCATTTCTATTGTTTGTCTTCGAAACTTCCACGTTTTGAAGACTTTCGTAAAAATCGCCTATTCACCCCCCCTCTAGTCGATAACTAGCACTTTCATCAACTCTAACTTGTATGATTTGAATGGAACTAACCCGGACTAACGCTGTTTTCAGCAGAATTGCCATGGTGTTGTTTTATGTGCAGAAAATAAAAGTTCTCGGAATGACCTGGAACTCCACGGAACACCTTAGAAAAAAACAATAAAAAATCCTCGCCAAAGATGAAGACCAGGGGCCCACACCCTACTCACGAGGGTGGGGGCGCCCCCCTGGGTGCGCCCCCTACCTCGTGGGCCCCCTGGTGGCCCTCCGACGCCAACTCCAACTCCATATATTGGCTTTCGGGGAGAAAAAAATCAGAGAGAGGAAATCATCGCGTTTTACGATACGAAGCCGCCGCCAAGCCCTAATCTCTCTCGGGAGGGCTGATCTAGAGTCCGTTCTGGGCTCCGGAGAGGGGGATTCATCGCCGTCGTCATCATCAACCATCCTCCATCACCAATTTCATGATGCTCACCGCCGTGCGTGAGTAATTCCATCGTAGGCTTGCTGGACGGTGATGGGTTGGATGAGATTTATCATGTAATCGAGTTAGTTTTGTTAGGGTTTGATCGCTAGTATCCACTATGTTCTGAGATCGATGTTGCTATGACTTTGCTATGCTTAATGCTTGTCACTAGGGCCCGAGTGCCATGATTTCAGATCTGAACCTATTATGTTTTCATGAATATATGTGTGTTCTTGATCCTATCTTGCAAGTCTATAGTCACCTACTATGTGTTATGATCCGGCAACCCCGAAGTGACAATAATCGGGACCACTCCCGGTGATGACCATAGTTTGAGGAGTTCATGTATTCACTATGTGCTAATGCTTTGTTCCGGTTCTCTATTAAAAGGAGGCCTTAATATCCCTTAGTTTCCAATAGGACCCCGCTACCACGGGAGGGTAGGGCAAAAGATGTCATGCAAGTACTTTTTCATAAGCACGTATGACTATATACGGAATACATGCCTACATTACATTGATGAACTGGAGCTAGTTCTGTGTCACCCTATGTTATGACTGTTACATGACGAACCGCATCCGGCATAATTATCCATCACTAATCCGATGCCTACGGGTTTTCCATATACTGGTTCTCGCTTATTTACTTTTTCGTTGCTACTGTTACAATCACTACAAAATACCAAAAATATTACTTTTACCGTCTTTACTTTTGTTACCGTTACCACTACTATCATATTACTTTGCTACTAAACACTTTGCTGCAGATACTAAGTTTCCAGGTGTGGTTGAATTGACAACTCAGCTGCTAATAGTTGAGAATATTCTTTGGCTCCCCTTGTGTCGAATCAATAAATTTGGGTTGAATATTTTACCCTCGAAAACTGTTGCGATCCCCTATACTTGTGGGTTATCAGGTGCCCCCTTCCCTCGTATATAAAGGAGCAAGGGGCCGGGGAGGCCGGCCGGCCCCTGTAGGGCGTGCTATCGCCTAGTAGGAGCAGGACTCCCCTTTCCTACTCCTACTAGGAGGAGGAAAGGAAGGAGGAGAGGGAGAAGGAAGGAGAGGGAGGAAAAGGAGGAAGGGGGGCCCATGAGGCCCATCACTTCTTCCTCGTATTCCCATAACTCCCTGGTACCCTGAAAAATACCCGAATCACTCGGAACCTTTCCGATGTCCGAATATAGTCTTCCAATATATCGATCTTTACGTCTCGACCATTTAGAGACTCTTCGTCATGTCCCCGATATCATCCGGGACTCCGAACTACCTTAGGTGCATCAAATCACATAAACTCATAATACTGATCGTCACAGAACTTTAAGCATGCGGACCCTACGGGTTTGAGAATTATGTAGACATGAGCGAGACACGTCTCCGGTCAATAACCAATAGCGGAACCTGGATGCTCATATTGGCTCCCACATATTCTACGAAGATCTTTATCGGTCAAACCGCATAACAGCATACGTTGTTCCCTTTGTCATCGGTATGTTACTTGCCCGAGATTCGATCGTCGGTATCTCAATACCTAGCTCAATCTCGTTACCGGCAAGTCTCTTTACTCGTTCTGTAATGCATCATCCCGCAACTAACTCATTAGTTGCATTGCTTGCAAGGCTTATAGTGATGTGCATTATCAAGAGGGCCCAGAGATACCTCTCCGACAATCGGAGTGACAAATCCTAATCTCGATCTATGCCAACTCAAAAGGTACCATTGGAGACACCTGTAGAACACCTTTATAATCACTCAGTTATGTTGTGATGTTTGGTAGCACACAATGTGTTCCTATGGTATTCGGGAGTTGCATAATCTCATAGTCATAGGAACATGTATAAGTCATGAAGAAAGCAATAGCAACATACTAAACGATCAAGTGCTAAGCTAACGAAATGGGTCAAGTCAATCACATCATTCTCTAATGATGTGATGTCGTTAATCAAATGACAACTCATGTCTATGGCTAGGAACTTAACCATCTTTGATTCAATGAGCTAGTCAAGTAGAGGCATACTAGTGACACTCTGTTTGTCTATGTATTCACACATGTATCAAGTTTTCGGTTAATACAATTCTAACATGAATAATAAACATTTATCATGAAATAAGGAAATAAATAATAACTTTATTATTGCCTCTAGGGCATATTTCCTTCAGGATGATATATCCTCATATCTCATCAATAGTTATAAATCGTTGAGATAATAGCACATCATGAAAAAACTAAAGAAGGAAAAACCATCAATACATCTCTTCAGATGCTAAGTATAATTAGAATATACATGATAAACTTTATGAATTAAGTGACGTATATAGTGAATATTGTGATAAAATACTAACATGGTTCCTCTAATGATAAGTGGGTAGCTAAACTTTTCGGGGGAGGAAACTACCTTAGATGACGCCACTCCGAACCGTGATACACTCGATAAAGCATTGCTATGCACGATGAAACTATATCTATTGCTACTATTGATGATGATTACGATATTTCTATTATTTGTTTACCCTTGAAACCATTGGGGTGTACATTTATATTTGTTATATAATAATCAGAAGTTTGGAATTACAAAAGGACTGTGCTAACGACCAGTCGACTGGTCGTTAGCGACAGATCCGCACGACTAGTTCGTAGGTGATCGCTATCTTCCCACTGATTTTTTACCTTCTCTCAAAAACCGTGATAAATCGCTAGCGGTTTTTTTTGGTTTTTCACCGTATAATATGAAAATAAAATAAAAGTGCTTGAAAGAGGATTCGAACCTAGGTCTATGCAATATGTATTGAGCCTAATAACCAACTAAGCCACCTTTTGTTGTTGTCTATTGTAGATAAACAATGTTATTTGAACCTTTCTTATTTCTGCCATATCAAAAAAATAAATAAGTTTGGCTTGGTAACTTTGGCATGACCAACGTGATAACTATGGTATGAGCAACATGATAACTATACCATGACAAGGCTGATAACTATAGTACGAGAAGGTTAAGGCATGAGGAAGTATGGTAATTTAACACATAAATTACGGATGGAAATGTTTAAAAAACTTTTTCCCCTTGGATGAAGATATCATGGTGTTTAAAACGTAAGATATTAGTTACCAAATCTGTGATGTATACATTATCATGCTTTTTACTTAGAAATTACCCGGTGTATATTTGTCAACAAAAAAAAAATTCAGGTCAAAAATTATAATGGCTTTTGTATGTGAGTTATCAACTTAGTATGTGTCTATTAACAAGCTATTTACATATAAATTACCGGGGTTGCCCCCCCCCCCCCTCAGTCGCCACATTTACCAGGGTCAAGTACATAAATTATCAAGTTTGTGATGTGTGAGTTATCATGTTATTTGCATAGTGGTATGATTCAACAACTCCTCCCATCCTACCCCGTCTATAAAGTTATCAGGATTGGGTACATAATTTATCATTTCTACGATATGTGACTTATCATGTTATTTACATAGAAGTTACCGTGGTATGTTTCAATGACCCCCCCCCCCCCCCAACCCCAACCCCACCGACAAAGTTACCAGGACTGGGTACATAACTTAATGTCTATGAAGTGTGAGTTATCATATTATTTGCATAGAAGTTATCGTGGTATGTTTCAACGACTCCCACACTCCGGCCCCTTCGACAAAGTTATCAGGACTGGTACATAATATATCATGTTTACGATGTGTGAGTAATCATGTTATTTTCATAGAAGTTATCAGACTATGTTTGCAACATCTTTTTCTTGATGGGTGAAGATGCAGCACAACCATACAGGCAACAACCCTAGGTGCCATTTGCTAATAGAGACCACGAGCATGGCAGCACACATACGTCTCGAGCAACCTGAAGCACTGGATGGCTGCGTGTTGTGGTCATAGGGGTCAGAGCATCAGCCAACTGCATCAGGAAAGGCCAAATAGTGGTTCTCGTCCTCCTACTTGACGAACTGACGACAATATATGAGTAGTAGCCGCCGCTAGACGAAGGTATCAGGGTGCTACCAATGGCCGACACGAGTGAACCTGCGAGAGATGCATATCTCTTCCATCGAGGACACGGGCTGACGGGAGGAGGTGCTGTTCCTCTGTGGCAACGCCGGAGGCAAGCGAAGCGACATACGGGGCTGACAACAACGGGGATGGATTGATCCGAAGAAGGGCGGCGCAGATCCGATGGCGGGCAGCTCCGGCAGCGGCGGCGGTTTTGGTCGAGCTCGGCTCCATGGCCGACGATGACTGAACTGGATCTTCCTCTCATGCTGCCATTGCTGTGAGAGGTGAGAGAGACGTGTGGGATGTGGGAAGAGGAAGGGGAGGGACAAGCGGCGGAGGCGCTGTTCACCGGCGGGCTCCGGCGACTGAGGCGGGGTTCAGATGGGGCTCAGGACAGGAGGAGCGAGCGAGGCAGAGGCAATCGTGGATGAAGAATCACTGCAGGAGGAGAAAAAATCGGGCGGCAGAGCATTGTCGATTACAAAAAGGTTAGGAGGTGGTTAGGATATATAGTACTACAAAATAACCACCGCACCGGGCCCGGACCCAAAACATCGAGCTGGGCTGCATTTTCCCGCGGAGAGGCCCAAGGCCGCAGAAGAGCGTCATGTCGTCCTCCCCCACCCCCGCGACGGACGCCGGCGCCGCCGCGATGGCCGTCGACGACTCGTCGGAGACCGACCAGCTCGACTCCATGTCCACGGAGGACATTGTCCGGGCCACCCACCTCGTCGACAACGAGGTCTGCGTCCTCAAGGTACGCGTACGACCCCCCTCCCCCGAACCCTAGCAGCCGCTATCGCGTCCCGTCGGTCCGGGGTCGCCTGATCTGGTTTGTCTGTTCGCGGGGGTGCAGGACGAGCTCCAGCGGAACAACCTGGAGCTCGAGAATGTCAAGGACAAGATCAAGGAGAACCAGGAGAAGATCAAGCTCAACAAGCAGCTGCCCTACCTCGTCGGCAACATCGTCTTCGTGCCTCACCTGCCCCGGGAATTTCCCCGATCTGGACGCGGATGCGGAAATTATGGGTTTCTGTACCGAGTTCATTCATGCCGGATTCACGATTCCCCGATCCAGTATTAGTTCGTGCAAACCAGATTAGTAGCCCAGAGTAGTTGAGCTTCACTTCATGCTGATTGATGAGGGGTCAGTGACTGTGCGCCCTAGTTTAGTTCCTGGAAATGTTTGACGTCACAGAAACACATAGTTACGCGCCAATTTCCCTCTTGTGATGAACCTTGTAATTATCTAGGAGGTACTAAATCAATTGCAACTGTATTGCTTGCTATGTGGTAGCTCTCTGGAGTCTGGAATCAGTTGGTGTGTATTAGTGCTGTTGTTCATAAGCTTCTGATAACTTATCTGGCAAGGATAAACTGCTGCACTCATTTTGTCTTTTCCTTAAACTCAGAACTGATATTTTCAAGGTTATAGTTTGCCAGGTTGCTGATAAATATCTTGACTTCAGATGCATTTGTACTTGGAAATCTACTAATGTAATTTATCAACTGTTTCAGATTTTGGAAATGAACCTGAAGAGGATGGTGCTAATATAGATCTGGACTCACAAAGGAAAGGAAAATGTGTTGTTCTTAAGACATCCACAAGACAGATAAATAAACTTGCTCGAACTTGCTGTGGTGCTTACATCTCTAGTATCCGTTACTACATCTACTCCAACTGTATATGCATGAACTGTCGTGGATGTAGCCCAGGCATGCCGGTGGTTGGTGCCATAGAAACAAGTACTAAGAGAGGAAAGATGCTCCATGGTTGATTAGGTGTGTGTGTTCAGGTTGTCTCCGATTTTAGTGTTTCTGCCTATATTTTGGAGAGCCAATGAGTACAACACAAGTTAGGGATGTGCCAGTGTTGTAGGTTTGGTACAATCATCAAGTCTCAGGGTCCTAGTTAGGTAACTTTGTACGAGAGCAGGTGTTGTAATCTTTGACACCATGGAACTTTTCCATTAGTTGCTAAACACACAGTAAAATTCTTAAGTAGATTTTAATTTTGAGAACTCTCCTATAGGCTATAAACACCATCATTTTATATTTCACCTGAGGTTGGCTTGTTAACCGTGTAAGTTCTCCTGGGAGTTGATACCATGATACATCAATCACAAGTAGCTGAATTTATTATGTCAGACATCAAATTCTAGTACCTTGCAGCATCAATATTCCTATCCCTGCCTGGCACCTGCGTACAGCATTTTACTTGGTTAATTTATCTGTATCCATAACAACCCTTTCATTTATGAGCCTATGTGGACTATTTTAATTTGGATGTTTGGAACTTGACATGGTTTATTTCCACATACCATTTGATGGATCTCATTAGTTGGGCAATCTTTGCTGTTCTAGAGAATCAATTTATTTATGTGCTGTAAAGAGTTGGACTTGCTGCTCAAGGCTTCTCCGTTCCTTTTCTGTTCTTGATTGCAGACTTATTCCTTCTTGTGATTGGGCTTGTTGACCCTGACAACTTCAAGCCTGGTGATTTGGTTGGAGTCAACAAGGACAGCTACTTGATATTAGACACGCTACCTTTGGGATATGACTCTCGAGTAAAGGCAATGGAGGTAGATGAAAAGCCTAAGGAGGATTATAATGACATTGGTGGCCTTGAGAAAGAGGTATTTACTTCACATTTTAGATGATGAAAACAATAGGCTGATTGCCAGTTTATCTTTCTGTAGGCAGTATAATGTTAAGTTCTTACGTCGGAATATCTTTAGTTGATAATTGTTTGCTTTTATTCGCTCCCTCATGTTCTGATTTTGTAATTGTCTAATTTCTAATGCAGATTTAGGAACTCGTTGAAGCTATAGTGTTGCCAATGACACGCAAGGAGCAATTTCAGAAGGTGGGAGTCTGTCCCCCGAAAGGAGTTCTTTTATATGGACCACCTGGGACGGGAAAGACGTTGATGGCTCGTGCATGTGCTGCACAAACCAATGAAACCTTTCTGAAACTTGCTGCTCCGCAGCTAGTCCAGGTAACTAACTTTTGATGTTAAAGTCATTGAAAGCAGAATGTGCAATATCATATTATTATTCATTTTAATGAACTAGATGTCATGCTGATTGACTTATTCGAGGGTTAGCTGCTTATTCTACCAATCATTGAACACTGCTTTGGCATGCTTTGCAGACTATGATCAGTTCTGTTAAGATGATTGTATCTTTCTTCACACTCAAATGAACTTTGATTGTAATCCTTATAACTCTGTAGTTAATAGTGATTAAGGATTCTTTAGCATCATTGGCTCAGGATAAGACATAAAATATCGACTTGCATCTAAAATTGCTGGTTCAAACTTAGAATGTCCATTTGCATCTGTAATATTCCTGGGTCCAGCATTTTTTAGTTCTTCTGGATATCTTTCAGTCAGATATTAACATTTTGTGAATTGTTTCAGATGTTCATCGGTGACGGGGCAAAGCTCGTCCGAGATGCATTTGAGCTGGCAAAGGAGAAGGCCCCCTGCATCATTTTTATTGATGAGATTGATGCAATTGGAACAAAGCGTTTTGACAGGTGCATTTTTTATTTTGCATGCATCGTTTGTACCATAAGCGTTGTGATTTTTTAGTTAGTCCAGCGTAAATGCTTAGTGTCTCTTTACCTATTGTGGTTGAAGTATGTCTCGTTATGTCGTTACTCTTGTTTTTAATTTGGCGAATTGTCTGATGAACACCGTGGTATAATCTTTGTATGAAGAAAATCAGTTGGTATCCCTGCAAGTTGAACACTCCATCAACCTTCTATGTCATCATATGTAAAATAAGAGAAACTGCTCATGATTTATACTTCAGAGATAAATACATCTTAACTACTTTCAGCATATGCTGCATATCATATGTGATGATGTTGTTAACCTATTAATGCAGGGTTAAGATATTGATTACTTGCAACTAGATATGATCTTTTTACCGGGAAGTATATATTTGATATTGTTTGTATTTTTCTTTTTCTATTTGACTGCAGTGAAGTTAGTGGTGACAGAGAAGTGCAACGAACCATGTTGGAGTTGCTGAATCAGCTAGATGGATTTAGCAGTGCTGAGAGGATAAAGGTCACCATGTCCTAATATTTTTCTCTGTAATCTGAATGCATGCAAGCTCAACCTGTAAAGATAATTTCTTTTGTACTGATGGTTTGGCCTAACTAGTTTTGAAAACAGTAATTCGATAAAATATATTTTTTATTTGATTGATTAATGAGTAGCCACAAATTGGCTTGGTCATAATTTGAGAGATGATGAATACCTGATCAGATGTTTTATTCATCCTGTTTCCTGAACGCGTTGTTGTTTTGTGACTTGCAGATGATAGCTGCAACTAATCGTGCAGATATTCTCGATCCTGCTTTACTCCGTTCTGGTCGCCTGGACCGCAAGATTGAGTTCCCTCATCCGACAGAAGAAGCAAGAGCTAGGATTTTGTAAGTATGTCTCTTGCAATTTGTTAAAGGCTGACAACTCCTATTGCAAAAAGTTGCTTACCTTTTGGTTTTGTGGACTCAAAATAAGTTTGTTCTGTGTTCTATCTTGTAGACTCAAGAAAGATGAACGTACATCCTGATGTCAACTTTGAGGAGCTGGCTCGTTCAACTGATGATTTCAACGGTGCACAGCTGAAGGCTGTTTGTGTGAAAGCTGGCATGCTTGCTCTACGCAGGGATGCTACAGAGGTTTTTGCTGACTCTTGTTCTTTTGCCACACTGGTTCCTTTATGGATGGTAGATAATGGAAGATGATAACAGCAGATAAAATCGATTAGGATCTTGATGATCAGAAAAATGAAATTTTAAACAAATCAGCATTAGTTCAATGGTATTTTTTTTAGGACAGTTCTACTGTATGTTCAGTATGAACTGAACAGCCTGAAATATAATACAGTACACAATAGAGAATCATAGTGGAACATAAATACAATATGTAGATGCTTCTTTGATATCTCGAAGCATTTTTTGTGGCTTGGTAGCATGTGATTTACTGCCTGAAGTGCACTTCCTCACGAAGCATGTTTAACTGTATTGTTTCGCTCAGCCCTAGCTGTTTGCATATGCAGGTGATCCATGAAGATTTCAACGAAGGCATTATCCAAGTGCAAGCAAAGAAGAAATCCAGCTTGAATTATTACGCTTAGTTTCCCTTAAGTATTCAGAAGGCTTGGTCCTGTGACGGCCGCTGTTTGTAACACTCGGCTACCATTTTCATTTGGAATATAGTTTAATTCTCGAATCCTCCTGATTGTGTGAATCACTCTTTGCTTTGTGCATGTACCCGAAGAACTTATTTCCAACCAATTGCTCTGTGCGACAATGTGAATTGTGGACTATATGGCTTGTTCAGGATGCATTAGCTCGGTGCCAGATTGGTGTCACCACTTGCTTTTCTATCAGTGTGTTTGATTCGATGAAATGATCGCTATAATTTGTCCCGTGTTCATGAGTGTTTGAGTTAACAGTAGTTTGTTTTTGACAACCTCTGGGCCACCCTGCAGACTCCAAAAACATTGTCTATCAGTGTGTAATTTGTCCCCTGTTCATGAGAGTTTGAGTTGACAGTAGTTTGTTTTGTGGGTCTGAATCACCGCTGTTGACCTGCATTGGAGGGATAAGTTTTCTGGTCCTTTGTTTTGGCAAGCAAAGCAATCGTCTAATGTTACTCCCTTCATTTGTATATACAAGGCCACAAACTCAAATTACAGCTATCAAGATAAAAATTAATGTATGCTTTACAAGCCAATTTGTCTTCTCGTTTACCGGATTAATTAATAGGGTGCGTGCACATTAGACGAAACTGAGTGGCCGTGAGAGAGGAAGTGGGTGAGTGTGTCATTATCATCACTACATGCATGCTAGTAATTAAGCCATGGGTTACTAGTACGAGAAAACATCACTAATATTTGTCTTGGTTACTGTTGATGGCCTTGTATAAATGCAAAATATGTTTTTTATAGTGGCCTTGTATACAAAAATGGAGGGAGTACAAAAAATTAAAACAACAGAAAGGGACCCCCAAGTCTGATCGAAAGTTTGAAACAATCACCCAACCCAATCATCTCCGTCTTGTAAAAACAGAAATCCGGGAGTTTGGTTGGAAGTTGAAACAGCAAAAAAAAGTTAAATGTCAGACAACCTCTTCACACCCTGTACGGAGGCAGGCAGTAGCCACAGTCCATCATCTACAGCGGTCGGATGGCGACCAGAACAGATCCTGTTAAAATAAGGTCATGCTACAAGTTGCCGCGCCTCGCTTTATAAGCTGGTCAAGCTTCTTGCAAACCAGCAAGGTGGGACTAATATTACGACGCCCGAGCAGCCGAGCGGCGACTCGGCGCGAGCCGGAAAGCCCAGCCCAGACTAGCCGATCTGGGAAATACTGCTAGCACTCAAAGAGAGAGAGAGAGAGAGATTTTGTATATACTTTTGCATTTTTTTTCTCCATGCTTATAACATTACGAAAATAAAAAAAAAACTCTTACGATCAAAGCAAAAAAAGAAAAACCTCTTTGCTCATAGAAAAAAAACCAACTAAGAAAAAACGACCCTTTGACCCCCATCGTACGTGCAGGAAATGTATAGCGTGATGGGTCCCTCTGTTTCATCATGTTTGGAGAGCCGGAGTCCAACAGTAGCCAGTGATCGAAACGTAGGCATCGTACGGACACACAGAGAAGAGAAGAGAACATAGCCTCGTACTCCCCCTCCGAAAAAACTTGTCTCAAACTTGTTTCTTAAATGGATATATCTAGCACTGACTTGGTGTTAAATACATCCATTCAAGAGACAAGCTTTTTCGGATGGAAGGAGCACCAAACAGGTTGCATGACAGGGCAAAGGTAGAAAAGAGCAACACAATCAGATCTGGCAAATTCGGCCCAAGTGCTTGGGTGAATTGGCACTCCCATACCCTGCCCATATTGGGGCGGTTATGGGACGCCCGGGCGCACCCGCCACGCCGGACTCATCGCAAGGGCACATGCGAAAACACGTAGAAACCATTGGTTCGACGGACGCCTCCTCCGATTTTCAATGAGGACGGATTCATGTCGCCGTGTGACCCCGCTTAGCCGTGCCACCCGAGGGACCAAGCGCGGCCATTTTAAGACGGAGAATAGAAGCCCAACCTTAGCATGTCCAAGGATCTCATAGACCTAATAGTTTGATGCGGGGAATTCCTCACCCTGAGACCTACCCAACGCGGGCGTTGCACTGGGCCTGTCAAATTTACCTCTAACATCACCCACAGAATCATCTCTTATGAATCTATCCAACAGCCCGGGACCAACCTCAATCTCTCCTCGGGCGTGGCTCTCCCAAAAATCTGCAGAGCTAGCTTCAGGTGTGCCTTCACCAGAGCATTATCCGCCATCGCGTGCTCTCAAGTACATATGGCCTTTGGGAGTCACCCAACGGAGTCGGTGCCGCGCATGGCGATCCTTTGGGATTCATCGTCTTTGCGGGTAATGGATACTAAAATGGCACCCGCACCCTCATAGATCTCCTGCCCCTGAGCAACCCCGAGACCCACGCAGGAGGCCGGTCTCGCACAATAGCGGTTTGATGATGAGGGGGTAGTGGCTAGGAATCTTGTCGGAAAGGACGGGAGCACGGTGCCGGTGGTAGATGGGTTAGTGGCGGAGTGAGATTTCTCATGAGAGACCGAGTTTCTCGGTCACCTCAGGATATCTGTTACATTCGAGGATAAATTCCTATTCTCGTTGAATACAGATCACAATACAATTTCTTCCATAAGAAAACTCTCCAAAACACTTCACAACTCGTTTGGCACCTCTCATTTCATTTCATTTGGTTGAAATGTAATTTATGCCGGGACTTCATTTGGTTGAATCTCGATTCCAAATCCAAATATCATGTTTGGGTGACACTACAATTTATCAATTGAAATGATATGCACATCTTTGTTTGGATACCATTTTGGCAATAATTCATCAACCCGGGCCAAGGTTAACTTGGAATGAGACAAACATAGTCTTTCCAAATTTTAAAATCCAACTAGCATAAAAGGTTGCATCACACAATCATAGGTAGCCCCACAAAGCAAAATCTACATAATCAAATTATAACCGCCATGAACAAGTTGCAACACACAATCATAAGCATCTCCATAAAGAAAAATCCACATAATCAAATTACAGTTGTCATGAACAATTTGTAGCATACAATCGTAAGCAACTCCATAAAGCAAAATCCAAATGATCACATTACAATTGCCATTTTATAGTTGTGGCATGACTTGAGATGCATCCAAGTAAGGCTTGATGAGTGTTGAACTTGTGTCTTCTTTTTGTCCTGCAAATATGATGAGAACTATGTAAGTAAATTATTAAATGCAAATTTGGAGAAAGCAAAAAAAGTCACATCAATATTTTAGTTTCATTTATTGTAAAAAGAAATAGTAATGCTAAGAACAACTTCAAGTACTTAAGCTGATAAACGGGAGATTTAAATTGCACCAAATCCACCGGTAAGATTTGAAAAATATTTAGTACTACTTGACATGACAAAATGGCTTGAACCTGAACATGAGCAAGAATCTAGCAGCTCCTACTCTATTACAATGGGTTTTATCCAAACGCAGAACTAAAATTACACGCGAAATTTATCATGCAAGACCTTTATGTCTCGGTACATTAATAGAAAGGGAAACTACATGTGAACTTTTCATAACAACATGCACTATCATAAGAGCACTATTTTTGAAGCTATTACCATGGTTAAACAAGTGCAATCCAACCAGTAGATATGGTATTGATGGAAACTTTAGATTGTAAGCAATAACGGTGAATGTAGCGAAGTCGACGACCAGCTGGAGGGCATATGCAAGCACTATGTTTTTAATCATAGCTTAATGCAAGCACTATGTTTTTACCTTGTAGCTTGGATAGATGGCATCAGTGTACATTAATGCATGGGCTTTGTGCCTTGTCTCCAAGGCAACCATTGGTTGGTGTATACATAAGATGACACAACACATTACCAAATTTGTGCTTTCACACCTGATCACACTAGCTTGTTTTTTCTAACATAATGTGGTTTAGCTTTATCGACCAAGATGTCGCATGATATTAAACCTTTACGTGATATACATTAGAATTTCCAGTTTGGGACATGTATGAAGAGGTATAAAATACACGGCAATGGTCACAATTATATTGGTGATAATAGGGTCTCAATTGATGCATCGACAATCGACCCAACAAAAGATATATTTGATTTGCAACATGGTTTGATTCATCTCGACTGGATAGTGCCTACAAACTAGTACTGTAGTTCTTACCAGCAGTAGTTCTTATCAACCGGAGACGCCATGCGGGCCGGTAGGTTGGAGTCGTTGTATCTGTCCAAATTACTCCACATCAATTTCCTCTGTCCTCAATGACAACAAGCCCCATCTGGCAGTGCTTGGTTCTTTCTCCGTTGACTCGATCTGGTATTATCCTCACTTGTGTCTTCTCCCCACTTTTGAAACTGTTACCACTGTCATCAAACACCAGCAGTGGCGAGTTTGATGCAAGTAAACCATTAGCGCAACTGCCAGACGCAAAAACTTTGCACGCAATGCTCCGCGAACTGGATCATCGACACGTCGTAACAAATCACAATAGCCTTCGACGGTGAGGTAGGAACAGGGATTTCATAGACCTAATAGCTTGATGCGGGGAATTCCTCGCCCTGACCTCCACCAAACGCGAGTGTTGCACTGGATCTGTTGAATTAGTTGCAACATCATCCATAGAATCATCTCCTTTAAATTTATCGCGTGGTCATGGACCAACCTCAATCTCTCCTTGGGCATGACTCTCCTCCAAATCAGCAGAGCTAGCTTCGGACACACCTTTATCATAGCATAAGAGCATCTACAGTCGCGACCTACAAATCCGGGCCCTCAAACGCCCGCGGATGCGGACGCGGGCGCGTCCACGGGCACTGACCAGGCACTCCTCAAATCATGTCATCCACATATGTGTATCTCATATCCGACTCCTCATATCCATACTAGAATACAAAACGTAGATAAAAAGAACGTAGCACAGCTGTAGGCGTCGGCGGCTCATGGTGGATCGTCCTAGTCGTCGGTCGAGGAGCCGTCATCGTTGTCGTCGGAGGTGTCGGAGAGGATGCCGAGCCCTTTTAACCGTCGAACCTCCCTGTCCTACTGCCGCTTGAGCTTCGCGAGCCAAGCCACCGCCTCCGTCGCCTTGCACTCGGACTGCTCAATGGTAATCCAGAGTGCCTTGGCATTCTTTCAGCGGAGCTACCACGCGCCAGTCTCCGCAGTCTTAAGTGACCGGTGGTAGACCCATTCGAGGAGCCGCGCTTCCTCGTCAGGCTCCACCTGCATCCCGCGGCGGTGACGCACGGACTGCTTCGCCTCCTTCCTCCCCCTTTCCCGCTGCCGCTCGCGGCGGGCGGCGCGCGCCCCTAATTCCAGCGTGCCTGTCCGGGCCGGCGGGGCGGGCATAAGCACCCACCGCTGCCCACGTGGGGGAGATGCAGCCGACGGGGGCAGGGGACGGCGTAGGGGAGGCGTGGATTGTGCAGGCCACCTGTCGGAGCTACGCATAGGCCGAAAGGGGCCAGCGCCGGCGTTCGAGTTGCACCGACGGGGAAGTTGCGGCTGCGGCGAGGCTGCAGATCCGGAGCTGCCCCTAGTCTCCACCTTGGACCGCTCCAAGGCGATGCGGAGGGCAAGCTCATAGTCTGGATCCAGCTCGGAGTCGGAGCGGCTGCCGGAGCTCTACATTGTGCCGGATTTGATCAGAATCGGTGCGAGAAGAGAAGAGGACGGAGCGAGAGAGGAGAGTGTGTGAGCTAGGGTTTCAGAGCAATGAGCCCGATTAGGTTTTTTGTGGGACTGACGTGGGGTCGGTGGTGTGCCGGACTTGTCAGGCAGACGCGCCCGAGCCACCCCATATCCGCCCCATATTTGGGCTGGATATGTGGGGTGCCGGTCAGCCGGGCGTTTGAGAACCGTTTGAGGCGTCTTTCTGAGTCAAAAAATCATGACCGGTCAGTGACTGGACGGGTGGCCCATGCGTTTGAGCCTGGTTTGGGGTGCCCGACTGTAGATGCTCTAAGCATCGGCCTTCACGTGCTCTGGAGCACGCATGGCTTCCTCCCCATAGATCTCCTACCCAGAGCAACCCAAGACCCATGGAGGGAGCCGGAGCTCGCAGGAGTGGCGGCATGACGATGAGGGAGTAATGGCTAGGAATCTTGTCGGAAAGGACGGTAATGCGGGCAGTGGTCAAGGGTGAATGGCGAAGTGAGAGCCCTCGTGAGAGAGGTCTTATCCCATTTCTTTCAAAATTCTCCAAAACAATTAATTTTTTGAGTTTTAAATTTTCGGTTTCCATTTCTTTCAAAATTCTCCAAAACAATTAATTTTTTGAGTTTTAAATTTTCGGTTTCCATTTCTTTCAAAATTCTCCAAAACAATTAATTTTTTGAGTTTTAAATTTTCTGTTTTTTGTGAATCTATAAATAATAAATAACAAATAATAAAGCACTTAGTGCTTTTGGTCGTCCGTCATTTAAATTACCCCGCAAGTTGTCATAAATTACCCACTATGCCACTCATAAATAAAACGATTCGGTTTTATTTCAAAATCGCCGCCGGATTCAGTTCTTATAGCGTGATACAAACAGAAGCACACGGACAACCCAATGGTTAAGGCATTGGTCTACCATGCGGGAGACCAGGGTTTGATCCCGGGTCCCTACCCTCCTTTTCTCCCCATTTTCTATAGTTTTTTTGGAGACGCGGCACCCTTTTATTAATTGCGAATGCTCATAGGAATACAAGTAATCTCGGGCAAATCTAAGAGCCAAACATGGCGCCCGGTAGAGAGAGAGGATGCCGCTTTGGCGAGGTTATGAGTCTCAACATTAAACTGGGGATATACCCATGGATAAATTTAACATCTTGGAAGAAACTCCATTGAAAGTTGATCTCTCGTAAGATAGTCGCGTACCGGCAGGTGGTCTCTGATGTGATATTGGCCACCACTTTTAAGCAGTCTGAAGCAATACACAACGAGTCGAGATGAAGATCTGTAGCCAAATCCATAGCCTCCTTGCACGCTTGGGCTTCAAGTGTCGCACGATCGACGAGCCCCTGAAAGACGACGGCTGAGGCGCCCATGTATTTGCCACTCTTGTCCCTGCATATTACCGCTGCAACCCCCTTTGAGCCATTCCTAGCCAGTCCGGCATCCACGTTCATTTTGAACTCGTGAGCATCAGGTTGCAGCCAGCAGGGCCTGTGGGAACTGTTTCTGTCATATGTGTTCCATGCATGCCTCTGAAAATTGCTTGCATACCCCTCGCCTTTGCATGCAGGGCCTGGGGCAGATTAGTTTTGAGTGCAGAAGCCAGCTCCAGATCCTCTAAGTATTTATGCATAAACAAATGAGTGCTCATGGGACTTTGGAACTGCTCATCGTGGATAGCTCGTCGGCGTGCCCACCAGATCGCCCATTAGAGTTAACTAAACCCTTTTCCCTTGAGGAGATTAAAGCTGCTCTCTTTGCTATTGAGCCTAATCGTGCACCTGGCCCAGATAGTGTACCTGCTGAATTCTACCAGCACTGCTGGGATGTTGTTTGCATGGATCTCCTTAGGCTTTTTGAGTGGTTTCATGAGGGCAGACTAGATGTGCAACGCTTAAATTATGGCATTATCACCCTTTTGCCTAAAACCTCGGAGGCCAATAGAATACAATAGTACAGACCTATTTGCTTGTTGCGATGCCCTTATAAGCTGATCACCAAGGTCATGGATAGGAGAGCGAGTGTGTATGCCCCCAAACTGTTTAGTATACAGCAGAATGCCTTCATAAAAAGGAGGGACATTATGGACGGGATCCTATCGCTACATGAAGTCATTCATTATACTCATGTGAAAAAAAGAACGGGGATTGTCCTTAAGCTTGACTTCAAAAAAGCGTATGACAAGGTCAATTGGGATTTCCTTCTTGATTGTCATAGTAAGAGAGGCTTCAATTCTAAGTGGTGTGGGTGGGTGTCCCAGATTCTTCGTGATGGCACGGTTAGTGTCACAATCAATGATGAGCTCGGGCCCTATATTCAAAGTGCCAAAGGGGTGCGTCAGGGTGACCCTCATTCCCCTTTTTTGTTCAATATGGCCGCTGAGTGTCTGACCAAGATGGTCCTGGCTGCCCAAAAAAATAAGTTGTTCGAGGGGCTCACGTCTGATCTTATTGAGGGGGGAGTGGGAATATTGCAATATGCAGATGATACAGTTATTTGCTTCTTCCATGATGTGGACAAGGCAGTAAATGTTAAGCTGCTTCTCTATTTGTTTGAATTGATGTCTGGGCTTAAAATTAATTTTGATAAAAGCGAGGTTTTTTCGATCGGTGGGGACAATGATATCGATCAATTTTATGCTGGGATGTTTGGGTGCCAGATTGGCAAGTTTCCTATGAGATATTTGGGGGTCCCAGTGACGTATGTCATGCTTAAAACTGTGGACTAGGACTTCCTAGATGCCAAGCTCCTAAAAAGATTGGCTGCCTGGATTAGTTATGTTGCTTCGTCTGGTGCTAGATTAACCTTGGTTAACTCTAGCCTAGATGGGATTCCTTCTTACTTCATGTCTATGTTCCTCCTTAGCAAAACGTTTATTGAGAAGATGAATAAACATCGTAGGCGCTTCTTTTGGAGGAGGAAAAAAGATAAGCGGGCCTATCACTGGGTTAAGTGGTCCAGAGTCTGTCGCTCAAAGAATAAAGGGGGTTTGGGTATTAAGGATCTGCATAAACAGAATATCAGTCTCCTAGTTAAATGGTGGTGGAAGTTGGAGTCAGGTGATGGGCCGTGGCAAAAGATCGTGCGAGCTCGGTACTTTAAGCGCAAGACGGTGGCTAATGTACAGATCAGATTTAATGACTCCCCTTGTTGGAAAGCTATTATGAAAGTTAAAAAGGTGTATATGGAGGGCAGAGGGATCCGCATTAATATGGGTGACCTGGCTAGGGTCTGGCACGACCCCTGGATATCTGAGAATCCATTGAAAGTCTGTTACCCTGCTCTATGATATCTGTCAAGAGCAAGAATGCACTTTAGCGAATTTTGCTGCTAATAACTTTGTGATGAGATTCCGGCGTAATCTCTTTGCTGAGCTATCTGATCAGTGGGCTAATGTGGTGGATGGGGCTAAAAAGCTACCTTTGAATGATTCACCTGATTAAGTTGTTTGGAAGTTTAATAGCAAAGGAGATTTTACAACAAAATCTGTTTACGAGTGGTTAGAAAAAGATGTATCAGGACCTGATTACAAGTGGGTCTGGAAAACTAAGATTCCTCTGAAGATCAAAATCTTCCTTTGGCAACTGTTTCAAAATGCCATCCCTAGGGACAACCTGCGTAAAAGAAATTGGCCAGGGAACCCAATTTGTTCGTTTTGCCATGATATTGAAACTGCCGATCACCTTTTCTTCGGGTGTGTGTTTGCCCGTTCTGTTTAGGGGGTGATTGGGGCTGCTTTGGGAGCATCTTGTACTCCTAAATCTATTTGGCAGAGCTGGGTATGGCTCTATAAATATCTTCCTGGGGGCAAAAAGCATTACATGTCTATGGTTGCTGCTATATGTTGGGGTATTTGGTGCACCCGTAACAAGGCAACCTTCGATAACTATGTCATTCGCTCTCCGTTGGAGGCTGTTTTCACGGCGTGTTCCTTTTTGATGTATTGGCCAGGTCTTCTGAAAGGGATTGACAAGGAAAGAGTCCAGGCTAGAGTGCAGAAGATGGTGCGCGTGGCTGCGTCTTTGGCGGACCGTTCTACTCCCAAGGGAAGGCTCATGCTGGGAAATGGCGCGGGGGCTTGAAGCTGCTCTGGACAGTAGTCTGTGATGTCTATGTTTTCACTGGGGTTTGATGCCCGCTGAGAGTGTTCTGTGGCTCCTTTTGGTAGTGGTGTCCCGTACTTTAGTCCTCATGCGTGAAGTGTTCGCCGTGCTGTTCGTTTCGAGGTTGGGATGGTTGGTGTCAACAGGTTTTTGCCCCGCGGTGGATGGCTCGTTTTAGAGTCATTTGTTGCGGGTTTCCTGTTGATGCCCCAACTCGCTCTCCCCTTTCGGTCTCCTTTTGCTTAGTCGGTCTCGGGTAGTTCAGTGTGCTGTGGCTTGAAACAACTGAGACTGTAATATTTCCGTTAAGCGATTAATGGAAAGGGATGTGAGCCCGGTTGGAAAAAAAATCAGTACGATTAGAGATAAGCACATCCGTCAGCTCCTCGTTTGTCAGCGCACAGACGCACCTTGCAAGCCAGCAGTCAAAGAGACAATGACGCCATGTATCCAGTGCCGCATGACAAATCGAGCATTCAGCCGAGTCCGCCATCTTCCTGTGTTTCCGAACTTCGCCTGTGGGGACGGACGTTTTAGCAAGTCGCCATGCAAAAACTTTGATTTTTGATGGGATCGGGGCGCCCCACAATTTTGACCAAGAACGCCTGTCCATGCCAATATTTGAGTGTCTAGGGTTGCCCTCAAGCTAGTCAGTCCGCTGCTCCTTTGTGGCTGACAGGACCCTGTAAGCCGAACGTACACTAAAAAGATCCCTCTTATCATAGTGCCAAGACCAGAAGTCTGCTTGTACCTTAGAGCTAAGAGGGGTGTTTAGGATTTCTGCCTTGTCCATGTCATAAAAATGCTCCTCAAGTAACTGAATGTCCCACGAAGCCGAGGCATGATCAATTAATTCTGAAACCATCTGTGGGGGGTTAGGCGTTTTTGGACACACCGGACGCAATTTGAAATCGCGAGGGATCCAATTATCATGCCATATATGGGTACCATCTCCTGTTCCAATCCTTTTGATAAGCCCAAGTTTCAGTGTGTCTCTCCCTTCTACTATGGATCGCCACACTTGCAATGGAGTTTTACCAAGTTCAGCATCTAGTACCGAGCACGTTGGGTAATACACAACCTTGAGGATCCGAGCACGTAGGGAAAGTGGTTCTTGTAGGAGACGCCATGCTTGACGTGCCAGCAGCGCTAAGGTTGATGGACAAGTTTTTCTCTGTAGTAAGCGCGCCTCCTCCTCCCTGTACGCGCTAATGGGTCGGCCCATGTGCAGGTGGTGGCGCCCCATGTTTTCTATTTTGCTTTTTTACTTTTTCATTTTCCTTCTTTAAGCTAATTCGGCATTTTCAAAAGAACCAAATTTCAAAATGTTGCGAGCTTTAAAAATATGTTGAGAAATCATAAATTGTTTGTGAATTCAAAAAATATTTGAAAATATAGAATGTTCATGATTTCAATTTTTTTTCCGCATATAATAAAAATATTCACAATCACAAATAGATGTTCATGAAATAAAAAATGTTCCTGATTTTAAAAATATAATCCAGTATTCAAAACAAATTCTCGAAATAGAAAAATATCTACATAAAATTTTAGAAAATGGTCCCAAAAATTAAAACAAATCCGTAAATAAAACAAATCCGCTTGCATAGAAATTTTATTAGGGGATCTGTAGAGGTCATTTTATGATTTTATTTAGTCCCTCGCGTCGGGTTAAAAAAATGGTTTCCGTGTCTCGTACTCTAAGCCCCCAAAAAATTGACACAACTTCCTATAGGTTAGTTTTTGTAAGCTATACAAAAATGATAAATGTCTATTTTGCCTTTATACACATAATCTCCCGTTACAACGCACAGGCATATTTGCTAGTCTATATTTTTTTTGAGCGTATATTTGCTAGTCTATAAATAACAGTAATAGTAGAAATCAAAAAAGGAAAGAAAAATCTATGGCGGGCCACCATCGACCAAGCCGTGTGACGCTGACTCCTGGGTCGGCTCACGGCTCACCTGGGCGCTCGGTGCTGCCTCCAGCCGAGAGGCAGGCCCGCACGACCGCCCCACCACCGACCCGCTACCAGTACGGAATCGGCAATGCAGCGGACGCCCACGCCGCCGACCACCAGCCCGCCGCCGACCCCGTGGCCCCCGCCGCCGACCACCAGCCCGTCGTCGGCCCCGTGCCCCCCGCCGCGCCGCCCCTGCCCCCCGCCGCGCCACCCCTGCCCCACGCCGCGCCGCCCGCTCCCCCCGCCGCGCCGCTCGTGCCCCCAGCGCTGACTTTCTTGATCTTCGCCGGGTGCAGCTGTAAGCTTGCTCACAACGTCCCCTCGTACGACATGGCCTCCGCCGAGCCGCCCCAGGACCCCGCCGCAGCCTTCGTCGAGCTCAGCTTCACCCTCGCCGACAATCTCGACGACTATGATGTGGCCCGCACCGCCCACACGGAGGCGCTCGCCGGGCCAGAAGCTGTCGCGGCGCCGGCAGCCGTCGCCGCGTCCGTCGTCGCGGCCGCAGCAAGTGGGAGGGCCCTCGCGGAGGACCTCACCGTGCTGTCGCAGGGGATCACGGCGCACGCGGCGTCCCTCCCGGCGCACGAGGCCGCGCTCGCCGACGCGTTCGCCGCGCTCGCCCACGCCTGCACCACGGACGCGCAGCGCCTCACCGAGCATGCGGACGTCCTCTCCGGGTACGCCGCGGGCCTCGCCGCCGGCGTCGCGCCGGCCGCGCCCGCTCCCCTGAACCCAATCGAGGTCCTTTCTTCTTTCCTTCTTTGTTTCTTTCTTTCTTTCTCTCTGCCTGATTGGATTGCCTGTTTGGAATGTAACCGTTACTTAGGTCTAAATCATTGCTTATTTAGATTGAGGTGTTCATTGTCAAAATAACAATAGTAGAGAAAACAACAAAAGCAGTAACTTGATTCATTTTCCTGGTACTACCCCCACTCTTCAGGTTTTGACCCAAATTAGGTGCCTTTAGTTCTTCAGGACTGCGTACTGGACATATGAGGACTGTTGTTTTGATCTTTTTCCGGACAATTTTTACAAAACAACTAGTGATAATTTACAAGGAAAAGAAATGTGATAATAATTTCTTCTATACAGATGTAATTCTTGTGTGCTGTGCCAGCGGCCTTTTGGGCAGATGCCTAATTTAAAACTTTTCCTCGCGCAGGAATTGGCGCCTTTTGAGCCTCCGCACGAGGATTTGGAGGACTAGGAGGACTAGGACAACTCGACTGCCTCACGCGTGTAGAAAGTTACAAACCATACAAATTTTTGGCTAATTGATGTGTTGAAATCTTGAGAACAGGATCTAGATAGTGTTTTCACTCGTCACGTCGTTAATGCGACGTGATACCTTTGTTGCAGTGAAGTGATGCGTTCACTGGGCAAATGGTAAATGTATATATTTGAGTGAAGTTTTTATCCGGAACCTGGGTGATAGTCTTGCACAAGAATTGTACAGTTAAATTCGATCCATTTGCTTAGATGAGAAGTAGGAATTTAACTGTGATAGTAACCGAACAATTAGTATGTTGTTGTGAACTGGCCATGTATTCTTGGTCTTGGTGTTATGCATCTCATGCTGTTGTTGGCCTCTGTGTGTTTGTTCTATGCAGTTGATGTTCTGGTACATGTGGTGTTATGTTGTGTAAATTGGGAATTCCCTAATTCTAGAGTTTCCTACTACTGTAGATGTTCATCTGCTACTGTGGTTAGTTAACTGATGTTAACTGGTTGTGTTGCATATGTAGTACATGGCAAGTACCTACTTGCTGGGGGTTTGGTCAATTAATCCGTGTGTGTACTAAAAGTACATGCTGTAGTTATCGTGTAAGCTTGCTGTTAACTACAGTTGGTGCTCTATACCGAATTTAGTGTACTGAACCTCTGCTACTAAGTTTAATTATTCAGTTGTGTTTAGTGAAGTAGTTAGTGTACTGTACTTGCAACAGTTTGCTTGGTCTTTCTTTGGTTTCAGTTAAGTTATTGTCAGATTTTCCTCTCCATTGCTCTGTTTAATCTTGTCATAATCCTACTGTATAATAACTGTGTGTATGCACACGTACAGTTACTGCAGGTGCAATCTAATTTACTACTGCTGCTATATACAGCAATGCTTTACTACTAGCCCATGAGTGGGGCTTGTGTTTCTACTTGCAGAAATGTACCACGTGCAGTGTGGACTGTGTTGCAAGTGTTCTGCTCTAGCAGATCATTATGATGTGGTACAGGGATCTATTTCTTTATATGATACTCCCTCCGTCTGAAAAAACTTGTCCCAAGTTTGTCGGAGGGAGTATTATGGACAGTAGGTCTTCTATCCAAAGTTCCCTCTCTCCTAAAATCTGAGAAGAACAGATACTCTAGGGACTTAGTCTTTCTCTTCCTGTCTTGTCTATCTTTCTATCCCTTTCTTTCTTTACTAAATCTGCCTTCTCACTGGGATATACTCCCTCCGTCCGGAAATACTTGTCCAAGGAATGCATGTATCTAGATGTATTTTAATTCTAGATATATCAATTTGTATCCATTTCTTCGACAAGTATTTTCGGACGGAGGGAGTAACAGAAAGTGGGTTGGGATAATGTGATCTTGCCGAGAGAATTTGGAGGATTGGTTGTCCGAGACCTTAAAGAGCACAGCAGAGCTTTGATATGTAAATTATGTTCATTACTGCTGCAGAAGAGTAACTTGCCTTGCTGGAACTGGTTCAAACAAGCTTATGCAAGTCTCTTCAGTTGATGGACTGCTTCCTGATCCTTTTTACTTTTGCACCTGACAAGTATTGTTGCTCTGTCATGTCCCAGTATGAAGGTAATACATGGACACTGAAACTTCAACCGGTGCTATCTGCTTCAGCAGCGAATGAATTGGATCATCTGTTAGTAATTTTGCTCGATTTCACTCCAGGAATGCATGGAGACTGACGAGGACATGTATCTAGGGTAGGGTCTTAGGCTTGACCTGGACACCCCACCCAAAGACACTGACCTACAGTCAAAGACATTCAAGGATCAACAAAACGTACCGATTGGAATCACCCTGGAGTGCGATCCACTTGACAGAAGACTTCACTCGGATACCCCAATTCCACTCAACCACAACATAGTCACTCGACCATGTGGAGAACCACTCGGAGTACAGAAGATTTAAAGCCACCCAGGATGGCAACGGTCAGGCGTTCACTTTGTAGTCTTAAAGATCATTTATGGCTGGCGTTACCAGTAACACTCCATCTTAACTCACATTGAACCCTGTGTAACGGAGGTCTGAGAGGGTCCTGGCGCACTCTATATAGGCCACCCTCCTCCTCTGGCACAAGGGTTCGCACCCCTTGTAACATTCACGCATAATCCAGTCAACACAGCCTCAGGGCATCGAGACGTAGGGCTTTTACCTCCTCCGAGTGGGGCTTGAACTCGTAAAACTTGCGTGCACAACCTCACCGTAGCTAGGACCTTGCCTCCTCCTACGTACCGCCTATTCTTACTGTCAGACTTAATCCCACAATAGTTGGCACCCACCGTGGGGCCGGCGTCTAAGCGACTTCTGGTGAGGTTGCGAATTTCGTTCTCCGACAACATGGTTTCCGGCGGTGGTTTGGCGTTGGGCCGCGAGATCCGTCTCGGCGCGCTCGTTTTCATCGCCGGCGACTCCGCCTGGATTCAAGAAGCCCCCCCTCGAAGTCGAGGCCCTCCCCGTTCGCGGGGCGACGCACTTCCATGCGAGTGCTTGCGACGTTCTTCTTCGACAACCGCCAACCCAGTATTGGTCGGCTCTGGCAACATCTTCGCTCCCCGCTGTTCGCCGTCGCAAATGGTCCGGATGTTCGCGACTCCAGCGGTGGGTGAAGCATGCGGTGGCTCGCCAATCGACCATCCTCCAAGTTGCGACGATCGAGCCCGACGAATCTCTTTATAGTCTGTTCGATCTGCCGACTGGTCACTCGGATTCCCTCTCCGAGTGCGAGAGCAATGATCGAGCGACAAAAGTTTTTGTGGTCACTTCCCAGCACGGCCCGCTTGGATTTCGCTGCAACGATGGCGGTGGTGATGGTGCTGGCCCGTCATAAGGGCATGATGAGTATGTCCCCGAGGCCCTCACCACGGAGCAGAGGGAAGAGTTGCATCGTCGCAATGTTCAGGCGCTCTAGACCCCCATCATCGAGGAGACCTCCGAAACTCGGGCCTTGGAGGCTGCGCGCTTGGCCACTTTGGCTGAGCATACGCGTTTGGAAAATCTGCAGAAGGCACTCGACGAGCGTGGTCATCAGCAGGTTCCCGAATCCAGTCGATGGGCGCGACGGATGTTTCCAACTGAAACTCAGGTATATCGTACTCCGATTCAAAATGTTGCAGCAACAGCACGCATAGCAGAGTCAATTCAGCCGTCTCGTTCAGAAGCTGGTAGAGGTTTAGAGCAGATTCGAGCATTGCTTAAAGCCGCTGGAGAACAGAATTTTGCTATTTCCTAGTCGCGCAATAGAATTCATAGTAGATTAGTGGTTGCAGACACAGTTCAGTCGGCACATAGTTCGAGGTCACCCGGCGTCGGGAAGATCGTGGTCCCCGCCAGGACCGGTACCTATAGCGGGGCCACAAGCAGTTTGATCGTCAATTCTCTCACGATGACCATCGTTGAGTGCTTACGCCCGGGTCGTACGCGCCCCGACGTTATGATGATAGGCACGCGTATGGTGACGAACGGAGAGCCCCGGTCGACCCAAGAGAGCCGGGATTCGATGCAAGATCACTCCTTGTGCAAGGTTTGGTCGACAGAGGCCGAGCAAACATATAAGGGCAAGGCAGAGATCATCTGACTGGGAACAGAGCATTCATTTCTGGGCCTGAATGTTTTAGTATGGCCATTCGTTCAGCTGAGATCCCTCCCAACTTCAGGTTGGCAGCAGGCGTGAGCAAGTTAACCGGTGAATCAAAGCCAGATACCTGGCTGGAAGACTACCGAGTGGCTGTGCAGATCGGTGGTGGCAATGATGATGTTGCTATGAAGCACCTCCCCCTGATGCTTGAGGGTTCGACCAGAGCTTGGTTGACTCAGTTAGCCCCTGGGAGTATTCTCTGCTGAGATGACTTGGCCCGAGTGTTCATCAAAACATTCGAGGGTACTTGTAAGCGACCTACTAGGCTGACCGAATTGCAACATTGTGTTCAAAAGCCGAATTAAACTTTGAGAGACTTTATCTAGAGATGGACCACCATTCATCATACGGTGGAAAATGTGTCATATCAACAGGTGGTTTGTGCCTTCAAAGAAGGTGTCAGGTGCAGAGAGCTTACCCTGAAATTTGGTCGATCCGGAGGTATGACTCTGACTCGAATGATGGAGATAGCCACTCGGTACGCCGGCCAATGGTGGAGAGGAAGACCGACTCCGCAATGTCAAGGAAAAACAGTCGTCTAGGACTCCGAGCTAGGAATTCCAGTCGGAAGCAGAAGCGTAAAGCTGAACCTATAGGTCCCGCTGAGGCTGCAGTCCTGAATGCAGGAGGAGGAAAGTTCAAAGGAAAACCCAAACCGCAGTGGAAACCCAAGAAGGTGAAAGATCATTTAGGACAGGACATCTTGGATTTGCCGTGTTACATACACACGAAGAAAGATGAAGAGGGAAACTTGATTCAACCCAAGCATACCACTCGGCAGTGCCGACTTCTGATTCAAAGCTTCCAAGAGAATCAGTCCAGTAAGAAAAAATATGATAAGGAAGATGGGAAAGAGGAATATGATGGTTACCCTAAGGTCAATGCTACCTTGATGATTTTTGCTGATATGGAATGCAAAAGTCGACTGAAAGTCATTAACAGAGAAGTGAATATGGTTGCTCCAGCAACTACGACGTACTTGAAGTGGTTGAAGACTCCCATTACATTCGACCAATCAGATCACCCAGCGCACATTGCTACCACTGGGCAGCAAGCGCTGGTGGTTGACCCAGTCGTTGGAGGCACCCGACTAACCAAGGTCCTTATGGATGGCGGAAGTTGACTGAACATTCTGTACACTGAGACCCTGGAAGGGATGGGCATTCCGATGTCTAAACTGAGTGAGAGCAACATGTAGTTCCACGGTGCCATTCCTGGGAAAAAGGCAAAGTCACTCAGGCAGATTTCTCTTGATGTGGTTTTCGATGATTCCAAGAATTACTGCAAGGAAAAGTTGACATTTGAGGTGGTGGATTTCCACAGTGCTTATCACACCATTCTGGGCATGCCTGCATATGCTCATTTCATGGCTCGACCATGTTACATATATCTCAAGTTGAAGATGCTCGGTCCTAGAGGCGTGATCACAGTCACAGGAAATAGACACAAAGTAGAAGAGTGCATTCAGGAGGGCTGCAAGATTGCAGGTGAGCAGATGGCAGTCATAGAGATCACTACCAAAAAAAGACACATCTGTGACACTTTGGGCCGAACGAATATTTTTCCTGTCATACTTATGACACTTCTATGACGATAATTGTGACAAAACCTGGTATCATCATAGGTGTGGTGGGCTCCTACTTCTATGACAAAAAATCATGACAGAAAATGGGCTTTTCGTCCTGGGCGGGCTGGAGACACAGCTGCATGACATTATTTGGGCCGTCCATGACGGAAAAAACCGTGGTAGAAGCAAGGGCGAGGAAAATATTGGGGAGTTCCCGATTACGGTGGGTGGTCATGTTGGAAGTATGCCCTAGAGGCAATAATAAAATGATTATTATTATATTTCCTTGTTCATGATAATTTTCTGTTATTCATGCTATAGTTGTGTTATCCGGAAATCGTAATACATGTGTGAATACATAGACCACAACATGTCCCTAGTAAGCCTCTAGTTGACTAGCTCGTTGATCAACAGATAGTCATGGTTTCCTGACTATGGACATTGGATGTCATTGATAACGAGATCACATCATTAGGAGAATGAATTGATGGACAAGACCCAATCCTAAGCATAGCACAAGATCGTGTAGTTCGTTTGCTAGAGCTTTTCCAATGTCAAGTATCTTTTCCTTAGACCATGAGATCGTGTAACTCCCGGATACCGTAGGATCGCTTTGGGTGTACCAAACGTCACAACGTAACTGGGTGACTATAAAGGTATACTACGGGTATCCTCGAAAGTATCTGTTGGGTTGACACGGATCAAGACTGGGATTTGTCACTCCGTATGACGGAGAGGTATCTCTGGGCCCACTCGGTAATGCATCATCATAATGAGCTCAAAGTGACCAAGTGTTTGGTCACGAGAGCATGCATTACGGTACGAGTAAAGTGACTTGCCGGTAACGAGATTGAACGAGGTATTGGGATACCGAGATCGAATCTCGGGCAAGTAACATACTGATTGACAAAGGGAATTGTATACGGGATTACTTGAATCCTCGACATCGTGGTTCATCCGATGATATCATCAAGGAATATGTGGGAGCCAACATGGGTATCCAGATCCCGCTGTTGGTTATTGACCGGAGAGCTGTCTCGGTCATGTCTGCATGATTCCCGAACCCGTAGGGTCTACACACTTAAGGTTTGGTGACGCTAGGGTTGTAGAGATATTAGTATGCGGTAACCCGGAAGTTGTTCGGAGTCCCGAATGAGATCCCGGATGTCACGAGGAGTTCCGGAATGGTCCGGAGGTGAAGAATTGTATTTAGGAAGTCCAGTTTCGGCTACCGGGAAAGTTTCGGGGGTCACCGGTATTGTACCGGGACCACCGGAAGGGTCCCGGGGGTCCACCGGGTGGGGCCATCTATCCCGGATGGCCACGTGGGCTGAAGAGGGAAGGGAACCAGCCCCTGGTGGGCTGGTGCGCCCCCCTTGGGCCTCCCCTGCGCCTAGGGTTGGAAACCCTAGGGGTGGGGGGCGTCCCACTTGACTTGGGGGGCAAGTCCCCCCCTAGGCCGCCCCCCCTTGAGATGGGATCTCTAGGGGGCCGGCGCACCCCCTAGGCCCCCTATATAAAGAGGGGGGGGGGGGGGAGGGCAGCCGCACCCTAGTCTCTGGCGCCTCCCTCTCCCCCCGTACCACCTCTCCCTCTCGCTGAGCTTGGCGAAGCCCTGCCGAGATCGCCGCTGCTTCCACCACCATGCTGTTGTGCTGCTGGATCTCCATCAACCTCTCCTTCCCCCTTGCTGGATCAAGAAGGAGGAGACGTCTTACCCAACCGTAGTGTGTTGAACACGGAGGTGTTGTCCGTTCAGCACTAGGATCATCGGTGATTTGAATCACGACGAGTACAACTCCCTCAACCCCGTTCTCTTGAACGCTTCCGCTCGCGATCTACAAGGGTATGTAGATGCACTCCTCTCTCTCGTTGCTAGATGAACTCCATAGATTGATCTTGGTGAAGCGTAGAATTTTTTTATTTTCTGCAACGTTCCCCAACAGTGGCATCATGAGCTAGGTCTATGCGTAGTTTCTATGCACGAGTAGAACACAAATTTGTTGTGGGCGTAGATGTTGTCAATTTTCTTGCCACTACTAGTCTTATCTTGTTTCGGCGGCATCGTGGGATGAAGCGGCCTGGACCGACCTTACACGTACGCTTACGTGAGACTGGTTCCACCGACTGACATGCACTAGTTGCATAAGGTGGCTAGTGGGTGTCTGTCTCTCCCACTTTAGTCGGATCGGATTCGATGAAAAGGGTCCTTATGAAGGGTAAATAGAAATTGGCATATCACGTTGTGGCTTTCATGTAGGTAAGAAACGTTCTTGCTAGAACCCTATTGCAGCCACGTAAAACATGCAACAACAATTAGAGGACGTCTAACTTGTTTTTACAGCATATGCCTTGTGATGTGGTATGGCCAAAAGGTTGTGATGAATGATATATATATATATATATGTGATGTATGAGATCATGTTCTTGTAATAGGAATCACGACTTGCATATCGATGAGTATGACAACCGGCAGGAGCCATAGGAGTTGTCTTAATTATTGTATGACCTGCGTGTCAATGATTAAATGCCATGTAATTACTTTACTTTATTGCTAAACCGTTAGCCATAGTAGTAGAAGTAATAGTTGGCGAGCAACTTCATGGAGACACGATGATGGAGATCATGATGATGGAGATCATGGTGTCATGCCGGTGACGAAGATGATCATGGCGCCCCGAAGATGGAGATCAAAGGAGCAATATGATATTGGCCATATCATGTCACTATTTGATTGCATGTGATGTTTATCATGTTTTTGCATCTTATTTGCTTAGAACGACGGTAGTAAATAAGATGATCCCTCATAATAATTTCAAGAAAGTGTCCCCCCTAACTCTGCGCCGTTGCGAAAGTTCGTTGTTTCGAAGCACCACGTGATGATCGGGTGTGATAGATTCTAACGTCCACATACAACGGGTGTAAGACAGATTTACACATGCAAAACACTTAGGTTAACTTGACGAGCCTAGCATGTACAGACATGGCCTCGGAACACAAGAGACCGAAAGGTCGAACATGAGTCGTATGGAAGATACGATCAACATGGAGATGTTCACCGATGATGACTAGTCCGTCTCACGTGATGATCGGACACAGCCTAGTTGACTCAGATCATGTATCACTTAGATGACTAGAGGGATGTCTAATCTGAGTGGGAGTTCATTAAATAATTTGATTAGATGAACTTGATTATCATGAACTTAGTCTAAAAACCTTTGCAAAATGTCTTGTAGATCAAATGGCCAACACTCATGTCAACCTCAACTTCAACGCGTTCCTAGAGAAAACCAAGCTGAAAGATGATGGCAGCAACTATATGGAGTGGGTCCGGAACCTGAGGATCATCCTCATAGCTGCCAAGAAAGCATATGTCCTAGAAGCACCGCTAGGTGAAGCACCCATCCCAGAGAACCAAGACGTTATGAACGCTTGGCAGTCACGTGCTGATGATTACTCCCTCGTTTAGTGCGGCATGCTTTACAGCTTAGAACCGGGGCTCCAAAAGCATTTTGAGCAACACAGAGCATATGAGATGTTCGAAGAGCTGAAAATGGTTTTTCAAGCTCATGCCCGGGTTGAGAGATATGAAGTCTCCGACAAGTTCTAAAGTTGTAAGATGGAGGAAAATAGTTCTGTCAGTGAGCACATACTCAAAATGTCTGGGTTGCACAACCGCTTGTCCCAGCTGGACATTAACCTCCCGGACGAGGCGGTCATTGACAGAATCCTTTAGTCGCTCCCACCTAGATACAAGAGCTTTGTGATGAACTACAATATGCAGGGGATGGTGAAAACTATTCCTGAAGTATTTTCAATGCTGAAATCAGCGGAGGTGGAAATAAAAAAGGAACATCAAGTGTTGATGATCAATAAAACCACTAAGTTCAAGAAAGGCAAGGGTAAGAAGAACTTCAAGAAGGATGGCAGGAAGTTGCCACTCCCGGTAAACCAGTTGCCGGGAAGAAGCCAAAGAATGGACCCAAGCCTGAGACTGAGTGTTTTTATTGCAAAGGGAAGGGTCACTAGAAGTGGAACTGCCCCAAATACTTAGCAGACAAGAAGGCCGGCAACACTAAAAGTATATGTGATATACATGTAATTGATATGTACCTTACCAGTACTCGTAGTAGCTCCTGGGTATTTGATACCGGTGCGGTTGCTCATATTTGTAACTCAAAACAGGAGCTGCGGAATAAGCGGAGACTGGCGAAGGACGAGGTGACGATGTGCGTCGGGAATGGTTCCAAGGTCGATGTGATCGCCGTCGGCACGCTACCTCTACATTTACCTACGAGATTAGTTTTAAACCTCAATAGTTGTTATTTAGTGCCAGCCTTGAGCATGAACATTGTATCTGGATCTCGTTTAATGCGAGATGGCTACTCATTTAAATCCGAGAATAATGGTTGTTCTATTTATATGAGAGATGTGTTTTATGGTCATGCCCCGCTGGTCAATGGTTTATTCTTAATGAATCTCGAACGTAATGTTACACATATTCATAGTGTGAATACCAAAAGATGTAAGATTGATAATGATAGTCCCACATATTCGTGGCACTGCCGCCTTGGTCACATTGGTGTCAAACGCATGAAGAAGCTCCATACAGATGGACTTTTGGAGTCCCTTGATTTCGAATTATTTGACACGTGCGAACCATGCCTCATGGGTAAAATGACCAAGACTCCGTTCTCCGGAACAATGGAGCGAGCAACCAACTTATTGGAAATTATACATACTGATGTGTGCGATCCAATGAGCGTTGAGGCTCGCGGTGGCTATCGTTATGTTCTCACCCTCACCGATGACTTAAGTAGATATGGGTATGTTTACTTAATGAAACACAAGTCTGAGACCTTTGAAAAGTTCAAGGAATTTCATAATGAGGTAGAGAATCAACGTGACTGAAAAATAAAGTTTTTAAGATCAGATCGTGGAGGAGAATATTTAAGTCATGAATTTGGTACGCACTTAAGGAAATGTGGAATTGTTTCACAACTCACGCCGCCTGGAACACCTCAGCGTAACGGTGTGTCCGAACGTCGTAATCGCACTTCATTGGATATGGTGCGGTCTATGATGTCTCTTACCGATTTACCGCTATCATTTTGGGGATACGCTTTAGAGACAGCCACATTCACTTTAAATAGGGCACCGTCTAAGTCCATTGAGACGACACCGTATGAATTATGGTTTGGGAAGAAACCTAAGCTGTCGTTTCTAAAAGTTTGGGGATGTGATGCTTATGTCAAGAAACTTCAACCTGAAAAGCTCGAATCCAAGTCAAAAAAGGCGTCTTCATAGGATACCCTAAGGAAACCATTGGGTATACCTTATACCTTAGATCCGAAGGCAAGATCTTTGTTGCCAAGAACGGGTCCATTCTGGAGAAAGAGTTTCTCTCGAAAGAAGTAAGTGGGAGGACTACTACCTCTTGAACCGGAAAGTAGTACATCTCAGGAAGATGTTCCTGTGGTGCCTACACCGACTGGAGAGGAAATTAATGATGATTATCAAGGTACTTCGGATCAGGTTGCTACTGAACTTCGTAGGTCCACAAGGACACGTTCCACACCAGAGTGGTATGGCAACCCTGTCCTGGAAATCATGTTGTTAGACAATGGTGAACCTTCGAACTATGAAGAAGCGACGGCGGGCCCAGATTCCAACAAATGGCTTGAAGCCATACAATCCGAGATAGGATCCATGTATGAAAACAAAGTATGGACTTTGACAGACTTGCCCGATGATCGGCGAGCGATAGAAAACAAATGGATCTTTAAGAAGAAGACGGACGCGGATGGTAATGTTACCATCTATAAAGCTCGACTTGTCGCTAAGGGTTATCGGCAAGTTCAAGGGGTTGACTACGATGAGACTTTCTCTCCCGTAGCGAAGCTGAAGTCCGTCCGAATCATGTTAGCAATTGCCGCATACTATGATTATGAGATATGGCAGATGGACGTCAAAACGGCATTCCTTAATGGCTATCTTAAGGAAGAACTATATATGATGCAGCCGGAAGGTTTTGTCGATCCTAGAGAATGCTAACAAGGTATGCAAACTCCAGCGATCCATTTATGGGCTGGTGCAAGCATCTCGGAGTTGGAACATTCGCTTTGATGAGATGATCAAAGCGTTTGGGTTTATGCAGACTTATGGAGAAGCCTGCGTTTACAAGAAAGTGAGTGGGAGCTCTGTAGCATTTCTCATATTATATGTAGATGACATACTTTTGATGGGAAATGATATAGAACTTTTGGACAGCATTAAGGCCTACTTGAATAAGTGTTTTTCAATGAAGGACCTTGGAGAAGCTGCTTACATATTAGGCATCAAGATCTATAGGGATAGATCGAGACGCCTCATAGGTCTTTCACAAAGCACATACCTTGATAAGATATTGAAGAAGTTCAATATGGATCAGTCCAAGAAGGGGTTCTTGCCTGTGTTGCAAGGTGTGAAATTGAGCTCGGCTCAATGCCCGACCACGGCAGAAGATAGAGAAAAGATGAGTGTCATCCCCTATGCCTCGGCTATAGGGTCTATTATGTATGCCATGCTGTGTACCAGAGCTGATGTAAACCTTGACGTAAGTTTGGTAGGAAGGTACCAAAGTAATCCCGGCATGGGACACTGGACAGCGGTCAAGAATATCCTGAAGTACCTGAAAAGGACTAAGGATATTTTTCTCGTTTATGGAGGTGACGAAGAGCTCGGCGTAAAGGGTTACGTCGACGCTAGCTTCGACACAGATCTGGATGACTCCAAGTCACAAACCGGATACGTGTATATTTTGAATGGTGGGGCAGTAAGCTGGTGCAGTTGCAAGCAAAGCGTTGTGGTGGGATCTACATGTGAAGCGGAGTACATGGCAGCCTCAGAGGCAGCGCATGAAGCAATATGGATGAAGGAGTTCATCACTGACCTAGGAGTCATACCCAATGCGTCGGGGCCGATCACTCTCTTCTGTGACAACACTGGAGCTATTGCCCTTGCCAAGGAGCCCAGGTTTCACAAGAAGACCAAGCACATCAAGCGTCGCTTCAACTCCATTCGTGAAAATGTTCAAGATGGAGACATAGATATTTGCAAAGTGCATACGGATCTGAATGTCGCAGATCCGTTGACTAAACCTCTTCCGCGAGCGAAACATGATCAACACCAGAACTCTATGGGTGTTCGATTCATCACAATGTAACTAGATTATTGACTCTAGTGCAAGTGGGAGACTGTTGGAAATATGCCCTAGAGGCAATAATAAAATGATTATTATTATATCTCCATGTTCATGATAATTGTCTGTTATTCATGCTATAATTGTGTTATCCGGAAATCGTAATATATATGTGAATACATAGACCACAACATGTCCCTAGTAAGCCTCTAGTTGACTAGCTCGTTGATCAATAGATAGTCATGGTTTCCTGAATATGGACATTGGATGTCATTGATAACGGGATCACATCATTAGGAGAATGATGTGATGGACAAGACCCAATCCTAAGCATAGCACAAGATCGTGTAGTTCGTTTGCTAGAGCTTTTCCAATGTCAAGTATCTTTTCCTTAGACCATGAGATCGTGTAACTCCCGGATACCGTAGGAGTGCTTTGGGTGTACCAAACGTCACAACATAACTGGGTGACTATAAAGGTATACTACGGGTATCCCTGAAAGTATCTGTTGGGTTGACACGGATCAAGACTAGGATTTGTCACTCCGTATGACAGAGAGGTATCTCTGGGCCCACTCGGTAATGCATCATCATAATGAGCTCAAAGTGACCAAGTGTTTGTTCACGGGATCATGCATTACGGTATGAGTAAAGTGACTTTCTGGTAACGAGATTGAACGAGGTATTGGGATACCGACGATCGAATCTCGGGCAAGGAACGTACCGATTGACAAAGGGAATTGTATACGGGATTACTTGAATCCTCGACATCGTGGTTCATCCGATGAGATCATCGAGGAATATGTGGGAGCCAACATGGGTATCCAGATCCCAGTGTTGGTTATTGACCGGAGAGCTCTCTCGGTCATGTCTGCATGATTCCCGAACCCATAGGGTCAACACACTTAAGGTTCGGTGACACTAGGGTTGTAGAGATATTAGTATGCGGTAACCCGAAAGTTGTTAGGAGTCCTGGATGATATCCCGGACATCACGAGGAGTTTCGGAATGGTCCGGAGGTGAAGAATTGTATATAGGAAGTCCAGTTTCGGCTACCGGGAAAGTTTCGGGGGTCACCGGTATTGTACCGGGACCACCGGAAGGGTCCCGGGGGTCCACCGGGTGGGGCCACCTATCCCGGAGGGCCACGTGGGCTGAAAAGGGAAGGGAACCAGCCCCTGGTGGGCTGGTGCGCCCCCCTTGGGCCTCCCCTGCGCCTAGGGTTGGAAACCCTACGGGTGGGGGGCGCCCCACTTGACTTGGGTGGCAAGTCCCCCCCCCCCCACTAGGCCGCCGCTCCCCTTGAGATGGGATCTCTAGGGGGCCGGCGCACCCCCTAGGCCCCCTATATAAAGAGGGGGAGGGAGGGAAGCCTCACCCTAGTCCCTGGCGCCTCCCTCTTCCCCCGTACGACCTCTCCCTCTCGCTGAGCTTGGCGTAGCCCTGCCGAGATCGCCGCTGCTTCCACCACCACGCCGTTGTGCTGCTGGATCTCCATCAACCTCTCCTTCCCCCTTGCTGGATCAAGAAGGAGGAGACGTCTTCCCCAACCGTACGTGTGTTGAATGCGGAGGTGCTGTCCGTTCAGCACTAGGATCATCGGTGATTTGAATCACAACGAGTACGACTCCCTCAACCCCGTTCTCTTGAATGCTTCCGCTCGTGATCTACAAGGGTATGTAGATGCACTCCTCTCTCTCGTTGCTAGATGAACTCCATAGATTGATCTGGGTGAAGCGTAGAAACTTTTTATTTTCTGCAACGTTCCCCAACAGGTCAGGGGCCGAGCGATGCGCGTTTCTCTCGTACCGTACGCACGTGGGTGCGAGGCATTGGGCTCTAACTGAACCCGAGCGAGGCATCGCCTAACTGAACCCGAGGGATTCCACTGCAGGCTATGCGTTACTGAACCCGAGCGATCGAGCGATTCCTTCGCTACTGCTGCTAACTTAAGCCGATCGATACTGCCTCTCGATGAACAATGAGCGTTGTTGGGGGGGGGGTTGGATGAACAGTTCCCGGTGGGGGTTGGATGAACAGGACCCTGTCACGACCGGTTTTCCAATAAAAATATTTATTGAGAAACCAATCTTTTGAGTCCAGTATGAGAGAAATCCTCCTCACTGGTAGACAAATTCTTGATACAATAAGCCAGTAGCATAAAATATATTACAGGGTCGAACTACGGTTGCTCAACCAAATTATTACAAGCACGCCAATAATTATACATAATGGCGGACATGACACAGTGGTGTGGAGGCATGCTACTGACTCGAGGATAGGGCGGTGGTGGAAAAACACAGCGGGGAGAGAGATACAAGACTCTAAAACTGTCATCTCATCGAGCGTCGAGGTGAGGCTTGATGAATTTATTTGGTAGCGGAAGCGGATATAATACAGTGACCAAAACCAGGGTCGCACGAGACTGACTGGGACTCCTCTAGGCGTCGGACTCGATATCAAATTCTTCATCCATGAGATCGCCTTCGTCAGCATCTGGCCAAATCAACAAGCCAGTGAGTACTTTGAAAGTACTCGCAAGACAGTTCGGACGTAAGATATAACAAATGCATGCATGAATGCGTCATGATTAATTCACCAATGTACATTCAAAAATTAGCATAACGAGGTAAGTAAAAGGGAAACGGCGGTAGTCCGCCTGAAATCCCAACAAAACATAAATGAAGACCGATCGGGTGTCTGAAGCGACGCCTCGAAAGGTGAACAAATAAATATAAGGAAATGATGCCACAGTCGGGCGTCTTAGCGACACCACATAAAGGGCTTTAAAAGAAATGCCACAGTCGGACGTCGGGGCGACATCACAGAAAGGGCTTTAAAAGAAATACCACAGTCGGGCGTCTTAGCGACACCACATAAAGGGCTTTAAAAGAAATGCCACAGTCGGACGTCGGGGCGACATCACAGAAAGGGCTTTAAAAGAAATACCACAGTCGGGCGTCTTAGCGACACCACATAAAGGGCTTTAAAAGGAATGCCACAGTCGGACGTCGGGGCGACATCACAGAAAGGGCTTTAAAAGAGATGCCACAGTCGGGCGTCTTAGCGACACCACATAAAGGGCTTTTATTCACAAGGAAATAATGCTCATAATAAATATTCAATTCAGGAAAATAAACGGGTTAGTCCATCCACAGGAATAATCATTTAACCGGACTTAGCACTCATGCGATTCACCGGAGTCTCTGTCATCAAAACTGACATTTGGTCAGGATAAGTTAATATCGAACTTGGACATGGAATAGATGATTCGAAGGAATATATGACTCTGCAGAGTTTGTACAAAATTTTTCCCACAGCCAACGGATTTCCGTAGTCACGAAGGACTAGTTCCGTTTACGGTATTTCGGAAGAAAACACAGCTAACCAGTACACACCCATCCTACCTCTCGATGCTAGGAATCACCCTAGACATCGTCCAAGAAAAACTTTTGAGACGGGGAGATCACAATCTCGAATAGCATGGGATCAAATTTATATACGCGCGCTCTAAGGGGTGCCCCCCTCTCGGTCCCAACCGGAAACACCCATGCCCCCTGACCGGATGACTGGCTTTAATCCAGGGCCATGGAACCATCATCACGGCCTCTCCTTTTTGGTGTGTACCAGGAAAGCGGTTTACAACTTACTAAGCCATATTCCTTGCGGAAAACATGTGGTAGTACAAGGAAGGAAGAATGGAAGGAACTGGAATGATACGAGTTGACATTGAAGTCACATAGTCTGGCATAAGCCTGGCATGCTACAACACTGCCATCTTACCCATCCTCATGCCAACACATGGCCATGCATACTCACATCCATCCACTCATGGATTTTCGAAACTCACTTGCCTCATCGTCTCAGGTAACAGGACATTCATCGGTATGTTCATCAACATGCCATAAACTACTTAATGCAAACATGCCAAAACAATCATCATATCAAAAGTTCAAACATGCTTGCCTGGTTCGGAGTAGTCGGAGCCTAGCTCGGTGAAGTTCGCGGCTCCGTCACCTCCTTCGGTATCTACGGTATAAAGAAAATGTATGCGCTATCGTAAATACCAAGAGGTGCACAAAAAGTATTCCAAATATTTTTCAAATAAATCTGATAAAAAACTAGACAAAATTTTAAAGAGGACAGAAAAAGAATCAATCAAAAATACTTTTCTGTTAAAAAGTTATAAGGGTTTTAATCCAGGGACTCATCTGTAATGAAACAGAAAGTTCCCAGGGGCTAGCTTACAAAAACAGAAAACGACTCGAATAAGAATGCGCCGGCCCAGCGGGAAAACGCATTTGGCAGAAGACGTTTTCAGAAAACGCTTCGCTTAGACAGGACAGAGAGGCTGACAGGCGGGTCCCGCCCGTCAGGTTTGAATATTTAAACGGGGCGGCAGAGTTCGCCGGTGCCCGAGAGCCGCGGTGGTCGGCGGCGGCGATCCACGGCGAGGCAGGGGGATCGGAGAGTACCTCCGTGTTCAGGGCGCCCTTCTGCGTCGGTTGGTGGTGGTGGTGGCGGTCGGTGAGCACCACGTTGACGGCGAGCCTTGCTCCGGCGGATGGCGGTTCGGGTGGTCGAGGGCCTCGTCGGATGGAGCTGCGAAGGCCAAATTGAGGAGGGGGTTAGTCTTCTGGTAGCTAGAGGGGGTAACGGACGGGGTTTGGGCGCCGGAGACGGCCTCACCGGAGAGAATCAAGGTGGAGGCCGAGGTGGAACGGGGCGGCCGGAGCTGTGGGAGGGGACCTCCTCGAGGCCCCGCTGTTGGCTTGGCAGGGTCTTGGAGAGGTGCAGTGATGGTGCGTGCTCGAGGGCGAGCTCGGGGCCCCTTTTTATAGGCGGTCCGAGGCGGTGGCAGAGAACGGGGTTCTCCGGCGAAGTTTACGGCGGCGCAGGGCATTGGTCGGGGAGGTTTAGGGGTCGAGCGCCGTCGTGGGGGTTCACTGGGTCCGTTTGGGTGCTAAACTAGCCGGGATTTGGGTGTTTAGGGCGAGCTCGACGGAACGGGGGTGGCGCGGCCCGTCGGCGGCAGGGAGCACGTTCCGTGCTTGCCGGGCCACGGCGACGGTGCCACGGGCGTGCGTTGGCATGGCAGGGACACGCGAAGAGCCAGGGGGCGTTGGGCGGCGCCGGGTGGCGTGGCGAGCGGGCTCGGGCCCTCGCTGGCCGCCACGGAAGGTGCAGCCACCGCAGAAGCTTCCAACGCCGGCGAGGCTCGTCGCTACCGACGCCAGGAATCGGCCAAGCGTGCGTGCGGGGTGCTGGTCAAGGGGAAGAGGCTGCGTGCAACGCGCCAGGGCGCACTGTGGCCGCGTGACCGAGTCTGACGAAGGAAAAACGACACTGAATTTCTGAACTTAACTGAAGATGAACAGAACAGTGCATGCAAGGTGTTCGACAGAATGATCTAGGCATCTAGGGGTTTTTCCTTGAGCTGAAACTTGGTGGAGTGGCTACTCATTGCTCCAGTAGGCTGCCTGAATTTTGGTGGAATTTTAGAAGAAGTGTAGATATGAATTTCACCAAATTTGGCAAATCTGGTCCAAACTTGCAGAGACTGAAATTTGAAAAATTTGAAAAGAGGAGGAGTGGATCAAGATGGTTCTGGGTTGTGGGTACAAAGGACCATCCAGGAGAGTTGGTTTGAGGTCAAAACTCAAATGCAAAAGGGTACTTGCTTTGAAAATCTCTCAGGCTCCAAATAATTTGCAGAAATGATTTGAGGGGAAAGAAAATTAGAATAAAATCCAAAACTTGCTTGGATTAGTTGGGACAGAGAACTTAGGTTGATTACAAGGAGGAGGGGAGGTTTTGGAGGGGTTTTACCACATGGGCAAAATACAAAGTCATGGGTGGTTTCCAAGATATGAAAATCCCAAATTTTCATAGAGTTTCTTTTTAAAAGAAAAAAAATTAAACTCCCAAAATAATTTGAGAGGGAACCAACAGAGAAGAAGTTTCAAAAGATCAAACACCATAGTTTGAAGAAAAATAAAATCCTTGCCAAAGAAAAGGAAGTTTTTAAGAGGAAGGTTTTCTGGAAAATTTTAAATGGCCTCTTTTCAAAAACCACAAAGTTTTTGCTGAAAACCAAATAAAAATTTTGGAGTGTCACAACACCTACCCCCTTAGGAAAAATCTCGTCCCCGAGATTCCAGCTGATCCTTAAATAAGTATGGATGTTCTGTCCGAAGAAAATCCTCTCTTTCCCAAGTTGCTTCGCTTTCGGTGTGGTTGCTCCACTGAACTCTGAAAAACTTGATGGTCTTCTGTCGGGTTCTCCTTTCAGACTCCTCTAATATTTTTACTGGGCGTTCCCGATAAGTGAGGTCTGGCTGCACGTCAATGTTCTCATGGAATACTTGTTTCTCTGGTTTGCTTACGCACTTCCTTAATTGAGAGACGTGGAACACGTCGTGAATGTCGGACAAGTCTTCGGGTAAGTCTAGCTGGTAGGCTACAGTGCCTCTTCGTGCCACTATGCAGAATGGTCCAATGAATCTTGGTGCTAACTTTCCTTTAATCTTAAACCGTTGCAGTCCCCTCATAGGTGATACTCGTAGGTACACAAATTCACCGGGTTCAAAATTGACCCCACGATGTTTCTGATCGTAATAACTCTTCTGTCGGCTTTGAGCGGTCTTGAGTCGGTCCCTGATTAGCTTGACTTTTTCCTCGGCTTCTTTGAGCACGTCTGGGCCGAAGATACGGCTGTCTCCGGTCTCTGACCAATTTAGCGGGGTACGACATCTCCGTCCGTATAGGGCTTCAAAAGGTGCCATTTGCAGGCTGGCCTGGTAACTGTTGTTGTATGCGAACTCGGCATATGGCAGGCTTTCTTCCCAACTGGTTCCATAGGTGAGGACACATGCTCTCAGCATGTCTTCTAAAATTTGGTTTACGCGTTCAGTCTGTCCATCAGTCTGGGGATGATAGGCTGTGCTGAAGGCCAATTGAGTTCCCAGAGCCTGTTGTAAATGATCCCAGAATCTCGAGACAAATTGAGTGCCTCTGTCGGATATTATAGTCTTCGGGACTCCATGCAGACAAACTATACGGGAGAGATAAATCCTGGCAAGCTTCTGAGTGTTGTAGGTTGTCTTCACTGGAATGAAATGTGCCACCTTGGTTAATCTATCGGTGATGACCCATATGGCATCATTCCCGTGTCGTGACCGAGGTAGTCCGACAATAAAATCCATCCCTATTTCATCCCATTTCCACTCAGGTATTTTGTTTGGTTGCAGTAGTCCGGCTGGTTTTTGATGCTCAACTTTTATGCGTTGACAAGAATCGCAACATGCAACGAATGTGGCTATGTCCCTCTTCATACCGTGCCACCAAAATCTTTCCTGAATATCCTTATACATTTTGGTTCCTCCAGGGTGGATTGAATATGGAGTGGTGTGTGCTTCAGCTAGGATTTGCTGTCTGAGGTCCTCTATGTTTGGCACGCAGAGTCTGTCCCCGTACCGTAATATTCCATCATCGCCTATGACAAATTCCGAGGCCTTGCCCATACTCACCTTTCTTTTAATTCCTTCAATGCTGGGGTGACCAGGCTGAGCTTCTTTAATTCTCTCCACAAGGTCGGGCTTTATTTCCAAGTTTGATATGGTGCCTCCCGCGATCATTAACAAGTTGAGTTTGGCAAATTCTTGTTGGAATTCAGGTCTCAAACTTTGCAGACTGTTTTCGTCGGAGCTGGGGTTTCGACTAAGAGCATCGGCCACTACATTTGCTTTCCCTGGATGATAGTGGATACCAACATCATAATCCTTTACCAATTCCAACCAGCGTCGTTGCCGTAAGTTTAGTTCTGGCTGTGTGAAAATATATTTGAGACTTTTATGGTCCGTGTATATTTCACATCGATTCCCAAGTAAGAAATGCCTCCATTCCTTAAGTGCATGAATGACTGCTGCCATTTCTAAGTCATGAGTGGGATAATTTTCCTCATGCTTGCGGAGTTGTCGTGAAGCGTATGCGACAACCTTGCCTTCTTGCATCAACACGCACCCGAGACCTTTTCGGGATGCGTCACAATACACCTCAAAGTTTTTGTGTATGTCTGGCACAATTAATACCGGTGCTGTGGTTAATTTCTGTTTTAACTCTTGGAAACTTTTTTCGCAGGCTTCTGTCCATTCAAACTTCTTGTCCTTCTTGAGCAACTGCGTCATTGGCTTGGCTAGGGTGGAGAATCCTTCAATAAATCTGCGGTAATATCCTGCCATTCCCAAGAAACTTCGTATGTCCGTTACGCTGGCTGGTGCCTTCCAGTCAAGTATGGCCCTAACTTTCTCCGGGTCCACTGCGATACCGTCTTGGGTCAGCACGTGACCTAGAAAGCCTACTTGTCTTAGCCAAAATTCGCACTTGCTGAACTTGGCATACAATTGATGTTTCCTGAGTTCTCCTAGCACAATCCTGAGATGTTCCGCGTGCTCTTCTGGTGTTTTGGAGTATATCAGAATATCATCGATAAATACCACAACGAACTTGTCCATAAACTTCATAAATACTTTGTTCATGAGGTGAACAAAATATGCGGGGGCGTTTGTTAATCCAAAAGGCATAACTGTGAACTCATATAGTCCATATCTGGAGGTGAAGGCTGTTTTGGGGATATCTTCTGTTCGCACTTTTAATTGATGGTATCCTGACCTTAAGTCAATCTTTGAGAATACCTTGGCCTGAGCGAGCTGATCAAATAAATCATTTATTCGTGGCATCGGGTATTTGTTCTTGACTGTGACCATGTTAAGTGCTCGGTAGTCTATGCACAATCTTAGTGTTCCATCCTTCTTTTTGGCAAATAAAATTGGTGATCCCCAAGGTGAGGAGCTGGCTCGAATGTATCCCTTGTCCAGTAATTCCTTTATTTGTTTCTTCAACTCGATCAACTCGGATGGTGCCATTCTGTATGGTTTCTTGTATATGGGGGTGGTTCCTGGTGCTAGCTCAATGCTGAATTCTATTTCTCGGTCTGGTGGCATGCCTGGTAGTTCTTCGGGAAATACGTCTGGAAATTCACATACTACTGGAACCTTGCTTAACTCAGAAACGTCCACCTTATTCAATCTCGGCTGCCGGGGTATTTTTCTTTCCTTGGCTGATACTTTTATTGTCTTCCCGTGGTGGTGCGTGAGAATTACGGTCCGGTTGAAACAGTCAATAAAACCTTTGTTGGTGGTTAACCAGTCCATCCCTAGGATGACATCCAGTCCTTTATTTTCCAACACAATAAGATTGGCGTAAAATTTCAATCCTTCGAACTCAATGACCACATTCTGACAGTAACTCTGAGTAACTTGCTGAATCCCAGGGGACTTGATGATCATGGATTTTTCCAAGGGAAACATCGAAAAATTATTTTGCAAAGCAAAACTTTTCGAAATGAATGAGTGAGAAGCTCCAGAATCAAACAAAACCGTTGCAGGTATTGTGTTGACAGGAAACGTACCGAGTACGATATCCGGAGCATTTTGTGCTTCTTCTTTGGTCACGTGGTTTAGATGACCCTTCCTGTGGTTGTTGTTGGGGTTGAAATTGTTGCGCTTGGGCGCTGAATTATTTCCACCATTGTTTGGCTTCGGGGTCGAGTTCCTTGGCTTGGGGCACTGTTTGGCGTAGTGCCCTTCTTCTCCACAAGCGTAGCAAGTAACGCCTGGGCGATATGTGAACTCTTTGTCCCTTGCATGGAAATTCTTGGTTGGGCGAGAGATGTTTGTTGTAGGTTTGTGTGTCCCACCTTTCTGAAAATCTGTCCTGCTTCGGTGGTTGCGTGCAAGAGTAGTCTGGTCTCTTTTTCGCTTACGTAAATCCTCCAAGCTACGTCTCTCATTTTCCAGAGTAATAGCTTTGTCCACTAGTGTCTTAAAATCTGGAAAAGTGTGAACGACCAGTTGGCATTTAAGCGCGGGCGCCAGACCGTCAAGGAATTTCTCCATCTTCTTGCTTTCAGTCATACGTTCTTCATTGGCGTAGCGGGACAATAGAGTAAATTGACCGTTGTATTCTGACACTGTCATGTTCCTTTGTTTGAGGTCATCGAACTCTCTCTTCTTAATTTTCATAATACTCTTGGGAATGTGTGCACCACGGAAACCTTCCTTGAAATCATCCCAGGTTATATCATTTTCGTTGGGGTGCATGTGCAGAAAATTCTCCCACCATGATGCAGCTGCTCCTGTGAGATAGTGCGGAGCATATAGTACTTTCTCGAGATCTGAACATTTTGCAATAATTAATTTTCTCTCCATATCTCGAAGCCAATCCTCGGCTTCAAGAGGCTTGTCAGTATGAGAAAATGTTTGGGGACGTGTCTTCTGTAGCTCAGATAACTTGGAATGCTGCTGATACTGTCCATGGTGATTTCCCATGTTGATGACTTGGTTCATCATTTCCCGATGTTGTTGCTGACTCTGCTCATAAAGGCGGCACATTTGTGAAAGTGCCGATTCACTGCCCTGTTGGCTTGACTGTCCCTGAGTGAACTCGTTGCTGGGTTGTGTATCATAATTTTCCTCTGGTGGAGTTGGCATGGAGCGAGTCCAAGGACGAGACATTTTTCACTCCGGGGATATATTTTGTAAAACCCATAAGAAAAGCGGAAAGAGTCGCAAAAACAATTCCATAAATGCATAAAGCTGGCAAATAAAATTAAATAACCAAGCTTACTTAAGAAAACAAATCGACTTGCACACGGAGAAGGACTGCTCATTACATATCTTACACGCGGGCGGTAATTAAACAATACATCACTCAGGATATGCGTACATAATCCTGACATGTTATTTAGGCTAGTGTACTTCTCCAGATCCTACATGATGCGCAAACAGGCTACTTCTCACAACCTATGTACATATAAACATATCATACAAAGCGGTACATTACATGGCGGCTAAGCGTACTCAGGCGGATATGTTGACGACCTCCTTTGCCCTGCCGAGGGCGAGGCGTAGCGAGGTTGGGGACTCGACTTCCTTCTCGCTAATAGGCTCCATACGTGTAGTGTTGCGCAGAGTGGACGGAGCGGTTGCCAGGGGCGGAACAACACGAACAGGAGTGGGCGCGAAGGGTGGTGCAGTGCGCGCTGAAGTGGGCGCAATGACTTGGTTGAATTCTTTGGTAGAAGGCAGGCGACGAGTAGGCGCATAAGATGCTGAGGACGAGACCAAAGTCAGTGGCGGTGCAGTGGGTAGGAGCTCCCTCCTGTTGGCAGCACAGCCATGAACTGAGTCCATGCGGGCAGCCACGAAGTCGTCCACCAGGTTGTCGAAGGCTGCCTCCAGGGCCTGGAGATACTCAATGAGCATCTCAAAAGCCTCGTCTCGTTCTCCTCTGGGGCAGGAGAATGCGTAGTGACAGGTGTAAGGCACATGGCATGGAAGATAACAGTAACGATGAGTCTTCATCACGGGGAGGACATCCCTGAGACGAGCTATCGCCTCGCGGGCTGCCATCTGCATAGCATGCCTCTCCGTAGGCATGGCTCTTCCCAAGAACCGGAAGCGGCGTAACTCACCACGCCCTCCCTTGAACTGCACCGCGGCCTGGTGCATGGTCAGACTGTCGTTGACTCGGTGCTGGCAGAGTGTGAAGACTGGGCGCACAGATGGCCCCATTGCGACCTGAACGATGAAGGAAAGAAGCTTGACGAACCCATCGGGCACGTTGGCGAAGGTCTGAGACTCGCAGCTATTGTCGGCCATCTACAAAAGTAGGCAAAATTTTTGCATGGTCAGATCATAAATTTATGCTGACTGACAGAAAATGACTACAATCAAGAAAATATGAAAAGGCTCAATCATGCTAATAACCAATTAGCGGTCGCACCTAGTGGCTTCCTACAGTCAGCCTGGCTCTGGTACCAAGCTTGTCACGACCGGTTTTCCAATAAAAATATTTATTGAGAAACCAATCTTTTAAGTCCAGTATGAGAGAAATCCTCCTCACTGGTAGACAAATTCTTGATACAATAAGTCAGTAGCATAAAATATATTACAGGGTCGAACTACGGTTGCTCAACCAAATTATTACAAGCACGCCAATAATTATACATAATGGCGGACATGACACAGTGGTGTGGAGGCATGCTACTGACTCGAGGATAGGGCGGTGGTGGAAAAACACAGCGGGGAGAGAGATACAAGACTCTAAAACTGTCATCTCATCGAGCGTCGAGGTGAGGCTTGATGAATTTATTTGGTAGCGGAAGCGGATATAATACAGTGACCAAAACCAGGGTCGCACGAGACTGACTGGGACTCCTCTAGGCGTCGGACTCGATATCAAATTCTTCATCCATGAGATCGCCTTCGTCAGCATCTGGCCAAATCAACAAGCCAGTGAGTACTTTGAAAGTACTCGCAAGACAGTTCGGACGTAAGATATAACAAATGCATGCATGAATGCGTCATGATTAATTCACCAATGTACATTCAAAAATTAGCATAACGAGGTAAGTAAAATGGAGACGGCGGTAGTCCGCCTGAAATCCCAACAAAACATAAATGAAGACCGATCGGGTGTCTGAAGCGACGCCTCGAAAGGTGAACAAATAAATATAAGGAAATGATGCCACAGTCGGGCGTCTTAGCGACACCACATAAAGGGCTTTAAAAGAAATGCCACAGTTGGATGTCGGGGTGACATCACAGAAAGGGCTTTAAAAGAAATACCACAGTCGGGCGTCTTAGCGACACCACATAAAGGGCTTTAAAAGAAATGCCACAGTCGGACGTCGGGGCGACATCACAGAAAGGGCTTTAAAAAAATTACCACAGTCGTGCGTCTTAGCGACACCACATAAAGGGCTTTAAAAGGAATGCCACAGTCGGACGTCGGGGCGACATCACAGAAAGGGCTTTAAAAGAGATGCCACGGTCGGGCGTCTTAGCGACACCACATAAAGGGCTTTTATTCACAAGGAAATAATGCTCATAATAAATATTTAATTCAGGAAATAAACGGGTTAGTCCATCCACAGGAATAATCATTTAACCGGACTTAGCACTCATGCGATTCACCGGAGTCTCTGTCATCAAAACTGACATTTGGTCAGGATAAGTTAATATCGAACTTGGACATGGAATAGATGATTCGAAGGAATATATGACTCTGCAGAGTTTGTACAAAATTTTTCCCACAGCCAACGGATTTCCGTAGTCACGAAGGACTAGTTCCGTTTACGGTATTTCGGAAGAAAACACAGCTAACCAGTACACACCCATCCTACCTCTCGATGCTAGGAATCACCCTAGACATCGTCCAAGAAAAACTTTTGTGACGGGGAGATCACAATCTCGAATAGCATGGGATCAAATTTATATACACGTGCTCTAAGGGGTGCCCCCCTCTCGGTCCCAACCAGAAACACCCATGCCCCCTGACCGGATGACTGGCTTTAATCCAGGGCCATGGAACCATCATCACGGCCTCTCCTTTTTGGTGTGTACCAGGAAAGCAGTTTACAACTTACTAAGCCATATTCCTTGCGGAAAACATGTGGTAGTATAAAGAAGGAAGAATGGAAGGAACTGGAATGATACGAGTTGACATTGAAGTCACATAGTCTGGCATAAGCCTGGCATGCTACAACACTGCCATCTTACCCATCCTCATGCCAACACATGGCCATGCATACTCACATCCATCCACTCATGGATTTTCGAAACTCACTTGCCTCATCGTCTCAGGTAACAGGACATTCATCGGTATGTTCATCAACATGCCATAAACTACTTAATGCAAACATGCCAAAACAATCATCATATCAAAAGTTCAAACATGCTTGCCTGGTTCGGAGTAGTCGGAGCCTAGCTCGGTGAAGTTCGCGGCTCCGTCACCTCCTTCGGTATCTACGGTATAAAGAAAATGTATGTTCTATCGTAAATACCAAGAGGTGCACAAAAAGTATTCCAATTTTTTTTCAAATAAACCTGAAAAAAAACTAGACAAAATTTTAAAGAGGACAGAAAAAGAATCAATCAAAAATACTTTTCTGTTCAAAAGTTATAAGGGTTTTAATCCAGGGACTCATCTGTAATGAAACAGAAAGTTCCCAGGGGCTAGCTTACAAAAACAAAAAACGACTCGAATAAGAATGCGCCGGCCCAGCGGGAAAACGCATTTGGCAGAAGACGTTTTCAGAAAATGCTTCGCTTAGACAGGACAGAGAGGCTGACAGGCGGGTCCCGCCCGTCAGGTTTGAATATTTAAACGGGGCGGCAGAGTTCGCCGGTGCCCGAGAGCCGCGGTGGTCGCCGGCGGCGATCCACGGTGAGGCAGGGGGATCGGAGAGTACCTCCGCGTTCAGGGCGCCCTTCTGTGTCAGTTGGTGGTGGTGGTGGTGGTGGCGGTCGGCGAGCACCACATCGACGGCGAGCCTTGCTCCGGTGGACGGCGGTTCGGGTGGTCGAGGGCCTCGTCGGATGGAGCTGCGAAGGCCAAATTGAGGAGGGGGTTAGTCTTCTGGTAGCTAGAGGGGGTAACGGACGGGGTTTGGGCGCCGGAGACGGCCTCACCGGAGCGAATCGAGGTGGAGGCCGAGGCGGAACGGGGCGGCCGGAGCTGTGGGAGGGGACCTCCTCGAGGTCCCCCTGTTGGCTTGGCAGGGTCTTGGAGAGGTGCAGTGATGGTGCGTGCTCGAGGGCGAGCTCGGGGCCCCTTTTTATAGGCGGTCCGAGGCGGTGGCAGAGAACGGGGTTCTCCGGCGAAGTTTACGGCGGCGCAGGGCATTGGTCGGGGAGGTTTAGGGGTCGAGCGCCGTCGTGGGGGTTCACTGGGTCCGTTTGGGTGCTAAACTAGCCGGGATTTGGGTGTTTAGGGCGAGCTCGACGGAACGGGGGTGGCGCGGCCCGTCGGCGGCAGGGAGCATGTTCCGTGCTTGCCGGGCCACGGCGACGGTGCCACGGGCGTGCGTTGGCATGGCAGGGACACGCGGAGAGCCAGGGGGCGTTGGGCGGCGCCGGGTGGCGTGACGAGCGGGCTCGGGCCCTCGCTGGCCGCCACGGAAGGTGCAGCCACCGCAGAAGCTTCCAACGCCGGCGAGGCTCGTCGCTACCGATGCCAGGAATCAGCCAAGCGTGCGTGCGGGGTGCTGGTCAAGGGGAAGAGGCTGCGTGCAACGCGCCAGGGCGCACCATGGCCGCGTGACCGAGTCTGACGAAGGAAAAACGACACTGAATTTCTGAACTTAACTGAAGATGAACAGAACAGTGCATGCAAGGTGTTCGATAGAATGATCTAGGCATCTAGGGGTTTTTCCTTGAGCTGAAACTTAGTGGAGTGGCTACTCATTGCTCCAGTAGGCTGCCTGAATTTTGGTGGAATTTTAGAAGAAGTGTAGATATGAATTTCACCAAATTTGGCAAATCTGGTCCAAACTTGCAGAGACTGAAATTTGAAAAATTTGAAAAGAGGAGGAGTGGATCAAGATGGTTCTGGGTTGTGGGTACAAAGGACCATCCAGGAGAGTTGGTTTGAGGTTAAAACTCAAATGCAAAAGGGTACTTGCTTTGAAAATCTCTCAGGCTCCAAATAATTTGCAGAAATGATTTGAGGGGAAAGAAAATTAGAATAAAATCAAAAACTTGCTTGGATTAGTTGGGACAGAGAACTTAGGTTGATTACAAGGAGGAGGGGAGGTTTTGGAGGGGTTTTACCACATGGGCAAAGTACAAAGTCATGGGTGGTTTCCAAGATATGAAAATCCCAAATTTTCATAGAGTTTCTTTTTAAAAGAAAAAAAATTAAACTCCCAAAATAATTTGAGAGGGAACCAATAGAGAAGAAGTTTCAAAAGAACAAACAGCAAAGTTTTGAAGAAAAATAAAATCCTTGCCAAAGAAAAGGAAGTTTTTAAGAGGAAGGTTTTCTGGAAAATTTTAAATGGCCTCTTTTCAAAAACCACAAAGTTTTTGCTAAAAACCAAATAAAAATTTTGGAGTGTCACAACACCTACCCCCTTAGGAAAAATCTCGTCCCCGAGATTCCAGCTGATCCTTAAATAAGTGGATGTTCTGTCCGAAGAAAATCCTCTCTTTCCCAGGTTGCTTCGCTTTCGGTGTGGTTGCTCCACTGAACTCTGAAAAACTTGATGGTCTTCTGTCGGGTTCTCCTTTCAGACTCCTCTAATATTTTTACTGGGCGTTCCCGATAAGTGAGGTCTGGCTGCATGTCAATGTTCTCATGGAATACTTGTTTCTCTGGTTTGCTTACGCACTTCCTTAATTGAGAGACGTGGAACACGTCGTGAATGTCGGACAAGTCTCGGGTAGGTCTAGCTGGTAGGCTACAGTGCCTCTTCGTGCCACTATGCAGAATGGTCCAATGAATCTTGGTGCTAACTTTCCTTTAATCTTCCTTGCGTGTGAAGATGTAGCTGGTGGGTCCCAGCAATCAGGGGGCGAATCATTTTTTTCTGCCCGGATGCACTTCCTTGTGTGCAAAGATGTAGCTGGTGGGTCCCAACAGTCAGGGGGGAAACATTTTTTTGCGAAATACGGTGGCCCATCCGGTGGGTCCGTGCTGTTAGGTGGAGGAATCATTATTTTCCGTGTAATAAGGAGGCACTTCCTTGCTAGGGCCGTGGACCCAGCTATCAGCCTCTCCACGTACAGCACTCTTCCGATGGAAGTTGTTCCTTGACCACGTTGACCACGCCGCGTTCCGTTGCATGCATGAGTCCGTGGGTGTGGTGTGCCCCCACTGTCAGCCTCTCACGTACAGTCATCTTCCGATGACTCTCGGTTGTTGACCACGTTGACCACACCGTGCCGAGCGCACCAAGGCCGGTGGACGACGACGAGGCCCCATACTGAAACGACCCGAAGATGGGGAAGACGTGGTAGTGGAGTCGTAGATGGAGAGGAGTGGGGAACTTGACTGGTTCGGGTGCGTGGCAGCACAGCCGCGATGCCGCCCACGGGAGACAGGAGCAAGAACAGAGGTTGAAGAAGGAGCACGGCTGTTGGATTAACATCCAACGATCCAGCTGCTAGAATCATTTGTTGATTAAGTTGACAAAGCCCTGTGTACACGTCCGCTTAGTAGGCCCACAAGTTAGCCACCAAATCTGACGAGTCCCAGCTGTCAACGGGAGGAATAATTTTTTTTCGCATAACAAGAAGGCACTTCCTTCCGTGCGAACATACAACCGATGGGTCCCAACTGTCAGGGAAGGAAACATTTTTTTCCAGCTTAATAAGGAGGAACTTTCCTTGCATGCAACCATGGACCTCATGGGTCCCAGCCGTCAGGCTCTCCACATACAATCCTCTTCCGATGACTCATTTGTTGACCACGCCGCACCGAGCGCAGTGAGGCGGTGGACGACGGTGAGGCCCCGGACGGGAACGACTCGGAGATGGGAAGACGCGGCAGTGGAGTCGTAGATTGAGAGGAGGAGAAGGGTTGTAACTAGTTTTGGTGCGGTGTGGGGCTGCAATCGGTGGAGAATACAGGAGGTGTGGAAGGGTGGAGGGATAGCCTGGCCGGCGGTGGGGCAGCGCTTCGCAGCGATGCGTGCTAAGCAGAGCCGCTAGCTGCCGGAGGCCGGACCAGGCAGTCCCGGCGACGCTGGAGGAAGAAGACGAGGGATTGAAGGTGCATGCCGACTGTTGGATATAAATCCAATGGCTGTGGATGTCATAATCATTTGTTGACCAGTTGACAATGCCCTGCGTAGGCTTCGACCTATTAGCCCACATGTCAGCCTGCGAAAATGTGGCATATACTTAACTCATGTTTTCTAGAATGTACATTCCATTTGCTGGGCTGGGTGAACAAATAATTTCGCGTCAATGCGGCCCATTTATATTTTCTAAGAAATCCTAGCCCATTTGCACTTCCTTGAAATACACGAATTAGCTGGGCTCGTTATATATATAATGTTATGTTAGATGGAGCAATTAATATCAAAAAATAAACCGGAGAGGCACATTTTTTATATATAAAATTAATAAATTAGTGAGTTATTTCTCAAAATAAAAATGAGCGCGTTATTATTATATTGTCCTTAAAATCTTCGCAAGCTTTTGTATGCAATCACCAAGATTTTCGTTGCATGTGAGTCAAAAACAACTAGGATTTTCCTTGTCAACTTCTGTTAAACATTTACCTTTATAAGTTAATAACACGTGGGATGTTTTTATAATGTATATATAAGTCTCTATAAATTATACGATAATAGTAATAATATAAATATATATAATATGGTTAGAAGGGAAAACATAAATTGACCACAACATTATTATTCTTATATATAGATACATAGAACAGAGACCTGCGTTTTATTAAAAAAATTCATTGGGCTACCGATCTTTAAGAAAAAACCCATAGGCCGGTATGGACCTCAAAAAAATAAGTTGAAACCACTGTCTCCGTATGTCGTGGGCTACGCATGTTAAAATACAAAACCTAGGCCTAGCTGATACTTGTTTGCCCTCTGGAAAACAAATGATAGCAGAGAGATCCCCGAGCGAACTGGATTAAAGAGGGGGCCGACGGCACGACTGAAGAAGCACATCAGAAGCGATTTTTTTCTTTAGTGGATGGCTCTCAATGGTGTTTTTACTTGCCTCTGCACCATACAACTTGTATTTGTAGCCTCCCAGTCCGTGGTGGACTAGTAGCCCATTTGCTGGGCAGGCCAACCTACAGAAACCAGCACTCAATTTTTCATCAAGCCCCAAAAACAATGCAGTACTATGTTTGTTTTGAGGCCGAAAACATTACGGCATGGATTGAGCGGGTGAGGGGGGAAGACAGAGCAAAAAGATTAAAAAGAGCTGATGCACCATTGCTACCCTAACAAAGCAGGTGCAATTCTTCTCGGGAAGAAGGTGTGCCGTTGACACCCACACGTTACATATCCCACAGTAGGCATACTAACAAATTCACACACAAGTACAAAAGAAAAGGTAAACATTCGTATCGAACTCAAGTTCATAGGACACGTTCGTATTCATAGCCAACATTCACAATCAAGAACTCAAAGGATTCATATATACACAAGTTCAGCATGTCTATGCATCCAAATGATTGATAGATCACACGACAATATTCATAGACAATTAACAAAAAGATTCAGATATACACATGTTCAGTATGTTTATGCATCCAAATGATTGAGATCATAGCCAATATGATCCATGGACGAACTTTAATTACCTAGGGTATAGACTGGTAAATGGTGTTCAGTCGGAGGCACTTCTTGCTAAAATTAATGCTTGTACGAGTAAACTTTCAAGTACATAAGAGACAGCACAGAAAATCTGAACTTTGCTTGTAGGTTTATCATCAAATAGTGGCCTCGTGTCGAGGGAGGTTTGAGAAACTTGGCCACTACTTTCATCCAACTAGTTTACTGGCTCATCTTGGTCCTGTAGCTCACCAAAATTCTACATTGCAGACAAGAAAGGAGGCGGTTGAGAAAATGAACCACCCAAATTTTTTTGTGCAGTTCAACTGAAATGGAGCATCCCTGGCATGCAGATTGGTTAAGTGCCAGATGAATATACACGTCAACCAACTTGTCTGGAATCTTTAGACTCCATGCCATACAGTTCGCTATCATATCTGCCGATAACTAGAATGCACAAGTTGGGACCAAAGACTGGACTGTGTTTTTCTGGGCTATGCGCCAAGCAATATTTTTGGCGTTCACTCTCCTAATACTTGGAGTTTGACAACTGGTTGACGCCGGGTGATACTCGAATGAATATAGGCACTTCTTCTTGTCAACATCGATGCTTGTCTGAGTGCACTTTGGAGTACATAGCAGCAACATAAGTATCTGTCCATCTGATCTTTTTGTGCAGTTCTACTAAAATCACCCAATGCAATGATTTGCCTGCGAGTTCAGGCTCCAAGTTACTCCTTTATAAAATCGGCAAACAGTAGCACAATTCCAAATTACCAATACATGACAAGCACAATAAGCAAGATAAAGACCAGTACCAACCTGTGTGAGGTAGCATATGAGTTACTATTTCCTTTGACTAGAAGGCGTTATAAGTGAAGCGACTGACAACAAAGGAAGGAAGAAAGCCCAAATTAGCGATTGACAGAAAAGGATGGAAGCTAGCGAGGCAATGAAGCACCCAAAGTTTTGTGCAGTTCCACCAAAATCGAGCATCCCTGTTGGCACATATATTGAGAGAGTGAGATTACTGTAATAGTGGGACTAGTTGATGAAACATACACTAACAAATAGAAGCACCCTCATTATCTTAATGGGTAAAGTTAGCAACATAGTAGTCTTGCTTAGAGAGAGGTATTAGTTTATTTAATCAGTGCCAATTAGCTCAACACTCAAAGCATTGCCATGTATCATAGGTTGCAAAACTTTAACGTGCAAAGATAAAGGAGTTTCTCATGACAGTAGCACGATACAAATAGAGATGACAACAAACTAATATGGATGAAGGCCTTAGGCCCGTACCAAGCTGAGGAAAAAAAGATTATTCATGTAGTCCCATAGGAGATGATAAAGCACTCACTGGAATCACTTAATAGTATATATTTTGGTGCACTTCAAATGTATGGTTGAAATCACTCTTGTTTACCAGTGCTGAGATTATATCGAAAGATTATCAAGAACTTCCAGCAAAGTTAAAGCACTGGCTGGGATACAGTTCATTGTATTGTCTTGTGTAGTTCCACTAAAATGTATGATTGGCACAACATGATCCTGTTTGCACAATTAGGAACAAGGTGAAACCTTCATTAGCTTAGTGAGAAAGGATAGAAATACATTAGCATATTACTCTAACAGTAGCATCAAATTAATGATGGACAATACACAAAACATTGCCTCATTGAACCAATGGCAATAAATTGACATGCAAAACAATAGCACTATTATGTCATGACACTAATAATATTCCCTCCCTGCTCCACCACATGATCCACCTCCATAGACAAACATACACACGTACATGATTCAGCATAGGGTGCTACTAAAGATTTGTTTAACTCCAACAGGAAAATTAGGCAATAATAAATTAGTGGTACTTATACTCCTAATTAATTAAGTGACCTTGCAGAAGTGGAAGGGCTCCCTGGAGGATCGTCTCACATGTAAGGTAGTCATTGCCGGAGCCCTTGAATGTCCTCGACTGAGGCCTCTGGCTTCAGCAAGATCACCTTGGCACTGTTTATTCTTCTTCTTCTTCCTCTTCATGCTCTGTTTCTCTTTCTCCTCACCAGTTGGTGAAACCAAGTACATGATTGGCCTTCTATTTCAGAATTGGTTTTGTCAGTGAGGGAGTACAAGTGTACTAGTAAGAAATAGCATTATTTTCTCATGGCAGTCGCAAAATAGAGATGAACACATGCATTAAATATCATTCTTAACTAAAGGAAGGTAATTGTGCCAATATGGATGATGAGGATTGGAACACAGATCTCCCTTTGTGCAGTTCCACCGAAATGAACCAACTGTTCCATTCTGACATTCCAGTTAAATAACACAAAGTCACTTCTTTTAAGAAGTGTTTTGTGTAGTGCACCAAAAGGTCACAATAGCAACCAAGTGAAATGGATATCCCTGTTTGCACAAAAAGCTACAGAGGAAATAGTCAGAGTCTCAAACAATTATAGACAAAAACATTTGGCTAAACTTGTCATGGCTTATAACAGCGGCATGGCTTCATTCTACCAAGGGCATTAGATTAAGAACATCTAAATATTTGGTATAAGGGCATGGGACAGTGGGTGTACCAGCAGTCTAGCACCATGTACCTAAACAGGGGCATAAAGTGATGATTCATAGTTTGTTTCCCCGAGAAACAAACATCCAAGAAACATATCTGGGTTGGTCCCATTTTTGTTCACTCTAGCCACCTACTCCTATGTGTGGATAGCAAATATAGTCCTGGTCATACCCCTGTGTACATCGTTACCCCTATATTTCCCTTTTCGACCAAGAGACCGGTTGGATGACCAGTCTGTACTACTTTCACCCCTTTCCTTCCTGTTTGTACCAAGTCCGATGTACATACTAAATTCCCCCACCCCCACTTTATTTCTTGTTTGAACCAAGTACAAGATTTGACTCCATGAAGTACCTTTACCTCTAACAATAGAAAAAAAGGTGACGTTGGACCATCCGATCAAGAGGGGCTGAGAGGTAGAAAATGATGCACATGCAGCGACGTAGCGAGCTGGGGAATTAGAGCTAAGGCGGTTTCGAAGGAAGATATACCTGAAGGTTGTCAGGATGTGGATATATAGGTGGGCGGCGAGGCGCCGGATCCGTCCAGACTAGGGCAACAACGAAGGGATCAGAGGACCTCCCGCGCCGGCGCTTGGCTAGAGATAACGGTGCGGCCGGCAGTGGGTCTCCTCCCTCGCTGTCGATGACAGCCTAAACGCTGCCCCTCCTCCCCTTGACCGGCGGAGGGGGATACGTCCGGATCTGTAACCAATGGTGAGGATAGAAATATAGTGTTTTTTGAAGGGAGAAAGATAGTGTTACCACTGCTATCTTGTTTAGATCTGGAGAGGATGAGAGTGTGTGAATAGAGCAACCCTAGAAAGCAAGCGCGGAGGCTCCGGCCTATATATACGTAGTGGGGTAGTTTTCCTTTTTCACTCCATCAAAACAATCGTTTAAAATTGTGTACTACGTGCCAGGTCGCCGTTTTTTAGTTGTTGATTGTTTTTTGAGATAGCTACCCGCTTATTCCAAGTGGTGTTACAGTGTGCCATGTCGCACTTTTTATCGTTCAAGTCTGGTACAAGTCTCCCCATTAAATGAACAACCACCCCCTCGTAAAAATTGTGAACAAGCCCACGGCTAAAATTATTTGTATTTTCTACCGCCTCCGTTCCTAAATATAAGTCTTTTTTATTAGCACACCTAAGATAATATTTTTTTATTAGCAGTGAATCCCACATGTCATAGACACAAAAAGTGTGGCAAGATTTCCTTAGGCAAGCCAAAGTGTGTCTAACAATTTGAGAAACTCTAGTTAGGAAAGTGTGCCAAGTGTGGGAAAAATAATGTGGGAACATAAGACAAACATAGTCACAATCCAAACAGCCCCGTAATTTTTTGTGACATGCATGAACATTTAGTTAGTTAAATTTATAGTCAAAATTTGGCAAGGTGCATCAAATCAACACATGCAAGTATCAAAACGAAAGTCACGGCATGCATGCATGCGTTGTACTCCCTCCGTTTCCAAATATAAGTCTTCTTAGAGATTGCAACAAGTGACTACATACGAAGCAAAATGAGTGAATCTACACTCTAAAATATGTCTACATACATCCGTATGTTGTAGTCCATTTGAAATGTTTGAAAAGACCTATATCGAGTGCAGTGCTTTGATGTGTTGCATAATTAATGCATTGGTAAACGCAAATTATTGAAATATATCGAGTGCAGTGCTTTGATGTGTCGCGTCAACTCGTACAAGACCGAGAAGTTTGATTACTACAATGCCCTCTCCCTCACGGACTGAGCTCCGGTGCCTTAACTGCACCTGCCTTTGGCTGCATGACAGGTGGGCCACCCACCTGTTGGGCCCACCTATCATAGACGCAAAGGCAGCAGCAGTAAGTCAATGAAGCTGCATCCCTCCCTCGTGCATGAGCGTGGTGGCTGGCAGGACTAGTAGAAGCTTTTGCTACACGCTATCCCTCCCGCACGAGGTGGACGGACATGCTGCAGTGGATTCGATACTGTAGAAGTAGTATTAACATCATTGTTCGTCTTCTCGAAGAGGCGAAGAGCCAAGCGCAACCTGGACGTGGCAGTTGCAAACGCTGGCGTGGCAGTCTTTGTGTAGGGGTGGGGTGTGGTGCGGTGCCTTGGAGCACACATATAGCCAGGCTCTTGCATGAGACAAAATTTCTATTTGAGCCCACTATTATAGTACTAGTACTTGCTAGTATAGCCCTGTAAATCCGAAAGGAGTATTTGCCTTTCTAGAGATTTCAACAAGTGACTAGACTACACCGCGTGCAGTACTCCCTCCCTTCCGGTTTATATGGCTCAAATCTCAAATCTCATCAACCAAGGCATTTTGTGATTGGAGGAATGTATCTCGTACTTTACAAAATTACCCTAATTAAACTCATGCATTAATTCCGTAGTTCTCTCGTTTTCCTCTCCGCCTTGGTCGCGGTGCACAATATTGAGCACTCCTATATGACTAGCCGCTCTATCTACATGCGGGACATCAAAGCATCCGGGCTTGCGTGCCATCCACCAAATCACATCAAGGTGCTATAGTCGAGACTCACCGGTCACCCCGGTGTGGCCGTCATGACCCGTCATATCACAAAACCCACACCTTTACCAGCAGTGGTAAAGTGGCCTCGAAGTTGGACTGGACGAAGCAACCATCATTTCACTGGAACGCTCGTTGAAGCCCTTTCTCCCCTTTCTTGAAGAAAACCTCACTCCAGGCTACTCACTTCTGCCATTTTTCTTCTGCACCAACGAAGGAAAGGTGGGTGAATTAGTGATGCTGCTATATTTTCATTCCAAGAATCTTCTTTTTGCGAAGCACCGACCGAGTCTCACAGCCTATTCTTTTCCCATTTTCATTGCGATTGTGGTTTCCTTTCGATTGCTTTTTGTTTGTCAGTTCATTGATGGATCCTGGAGCACTAGGCAAAGAGTTGCCGGCAGACAACCCACTCGAGACAGCAATCTCCAGGAAGCGAGCACCGACCAACGAGTTGACCATGTTGGCGGGTCAACCCATGGAGATGAAGAACTCCAAGAAACAAGCACTGGCCAAAGAGTTGACGACGTTGGCGGACGAATTCCTCAAAGGAAGTTGGAAGAACAGCAAGGGCCCCATCGTGCCTACCCTAGAAACTCTAATGGCCACCTATGCGATGCTCAAGGCTGAGTTTGAGGAGATAGTCGCCGTTGAGAAGCAGTATTCCCCTGGCAAGGTGATGGCCCCCATCGAGGACGAGGAGATGGCGCCCGGAGGGATGGGATCCCCCGGTGAGCTACACAAGGTAAAAAATAATGGCTTACCATAGTTGTGATTTTTGATTATTTGCAATGTGCTTGCTAATATGTTAGGGTTGTGCAGGTGCCGGTGGACGTCCTCGATGATTCCAATGTTGCGGCCCATCCTGTGGACAACATCCCAGAGATCATTTTCGGTGTCGCGGTCCGTCCTGTTGACATCGCCCCGGAGATCGATTCCGATGCCGCTGTCCATCCTGTGGATATCGCCCCAGAGATTGATTCCGATGTCGCGGTCAGTCCTGTGGACATCGCCCTAAAGATCGATTCCCGTGCCGCTATCCATGCTGTGGTCATTACCCGAGAGATCGATGACAAGAAATAGTTGGTCGCGCTAACCCTTCAGGGTAGTTTGCATTGCCCTGTGTTTAATTACTAGAACGATGCGTGTTACAAACCATCTTAGGGCTAGTGCACTGTCTTGTGTGGGCGGTACTTACTACTTTTGTTTGATAGTGAATCATGCGAACCCTCTCCGAGTTATGGAAACAGATGTATCCTCACCAGCTTTTGATGTAACATATGGCATGCTCAGATGTAAGTTTGAACTGTTTATCATATCAACAGGGCTTGTTTTATGATTCTTGGTGTTAGTAGGCTAGCTACTGTGTGAGCTATAGTACTTGCAAAACACTCACCGAAGAGAAACGTCGGGGCTGATGAGCTCGTGGTACGCTTATACTTATCCGTCGTCAATCGGCCAATATCCCAAGCTCCTAAAATTGTAGGCTTAGTCGACATAGATACATTCAGGCCTCATTTGGTTCATAGGGTAGGAAAATCATAGCAAAAGTACAGAGACGTACAACACAAAATCATAGCAGTACAGAGACGTACTCCCTCCATTCCAAAATATATGACCTAGGCAGGCTAGTTTGGCCAAGTGGGTTTCAGTGATATGACGTGGTACAGTGCCGTCCAGTCTTCGCGTGTGGTAGCAGTATTGCGGGTACAGTAAGTTTTCTTGAAGAAGCGGAATTCAACAAAGTCATGATGGTTCCTTCGTCCGAACAACTTAAAGTGGGAAAGGTTGGGCCTGCGATACGACCGGGGTAGACCAGGATAATTTTGTGCATGGCATGTGGACCAGGATGGTCGACGTCCCACATGTCGGCGAATGAAAGTATTCTTTCCGATATAGAGGACGAGCAACGAGTATTCATTGTTTTTAATGAAAACTATTGTCTCCACTGTTACGACGGAGGAGTGTGCAACACGGCATCCCAGTGAACTTGGCATGTGCACCACTCCCTCCTTCCTCATGTAATACTACCATACTGTTGACTATAAGGTTGGCTATAAGGTTACAACTTTTTTTCACTTTCTATATATTTCCTTTCAAATGTTTTTTACCTTTCTTTTTTTGGACACAATTGTTTTTTTATACCTCTTTTTTTTAGAATTAGTTTTTTATACCTAGGAGCACATGTTGAGACGGGCGCTTGCAGAGCCCATTCCTTGACTTTGTCAATGCCTCTCTCTCTTCCACATAAGTGTGCTTATAGCCCAGTATTTTACTGGTACTACTTGCTATGCATGCATGCGACGGGCAGCTGGCGTCTAAGGGGGGAGCACGCACGGGGAAGGGGGGGGGGTTGGTGGGCCAGGGTGGTCAGAAGCGGGCTTGGAAGCGGACTGTACTCCCGCATGTCCCACCTCACATTATCACCATATATTTCTTGGAGTCCATGTGCGGCGGGCGGACGATCTCTTCTCCCTCCCCCGTCTCTCTCTTCTCAGCCGACGCCCGCCGAGCGATTAGATTTCAGCTATCAACGCTTTATTCAATCGCAATCCCACATGTCAGTGAAATTGCAGGACAACATGGGAGGAGTGATATGACGTGCTACAGTGTCGTCCACTTGCTCCATTTTTATGTAAGCAAGAGTTTACACTTTTATGTGGGAGGAGTGCGAAACACGGCGGATCTGATTTTGATCGAAGGATAACTGTTCCCTACCAAATAATGGAGCACTGTTAGCGATTATAGCATAATAGTTAGGGCATCTCCAGCGCCGGCCCACAAATTTACACTGGCATCTGTCCAAGGACACTGATGGATGCCATCCGATGCTGCCTGCATACCTTTCGACAACTATATGAGCTACCTGAACGAAATTCGTGCAAACAAAGCAAATTTCAAATTAACCGGATGAAATTCATTACATTTCAAAAACTTTTCCTACAAACCTGATGGAATTCTTTACATATTTCGCACAAACCGTACTAAAACCTACTGTAAACCTAATCTAAACGATCGCCGGTGCACGACCACCATGTCCGGCCATGAACCCGAGAAAGCCGGCCATTGCCTTTGCCTCCTCCTCATCCGGCTCGATAACCTCCTCCTCTGGAGCACAAGGTTCTGAAGATTTCCGCCTCCACGTCGCCGTCAAGCGGCTAATCGGCCGCAGATGTTTACCCACCAAGCTTGGCGTCGATTGAGTTGAGTAGCAGTGGCCTTCCTGGGACTAGAGCGGTTGCGACCTACCGTGTACTACTCTTCCTCGCTGCTGGCTACGCCCATGCACGTGCGCCAACTTCGTGGTCA